>NC_052311.1:4869923-4877423 GCF_016432855.1 Salvelinus namaycush
GGAGGAGGTGTTACATCGTCATAAAGAGACCACAGAGGATTGGAGGAGGTGTTACATTGTCATAAAGAGACCACAGAGGATTGGAGGAGGTGTTACATCGTCATAAAGAGACCACAGAGGATTGGAGGAGGTGTTACATCGTCATAAAGAGACCACAGAGGATTGGAGGAGGTGTTACATCGTCATAAAGAGACCACAGAGGATTGGAGGAGGTGTTACATCGTCATAAAGAGACCACAGAGGATTGGAGGAGGTGTTACATCGTCGTGACTGCATTGCATTTCCTTTTTTCCCTGGACTTTTACGATCGTGTTTTTCATAAAAATGTTATTTTTCAGTTTAACTGTTTGTTTCTCCTCATTAATTTATTAACGTTCATCTGTTAAATTTACCAATCTCTTACTGCGTCACATTCAGCCATAGGAGGACGTGTGGCCCGTTATAAGTCATTCATTGTTGATGATAGATACCTTGTGTTAAATAATGATGAAATGATCTACCGTCTTAAAAAGGATGGCAAACACAACAGCAGAGGACCCCTCCTATGTGTTCAACGCAGAGCGTATGTTCCAGCAGTCCAGGAAGTGCTTGCAGACTGAACCAGTGTAAACTGGTCAGGTCTAAAAACGAATTTGTGCCACACTTGCATTAACCCTTATGAACAAATAAGGAGGACATTAGGGGCAATGGTGAAAAGGAAATGGGCAATGGTGAAAAGGAAACGGGCAATGGTGAAAAGGAAACGGGCAATGGTGAAAAGGAAACAGGCAATGGTGAAAAGGAAACGGGCAATGGTGAAAGGAAACGGGCAATGGTGAAAAGGAAACGGGCAATGGTGAAAAGGAAACGGGCAATGGTGAAAAGGAAACAGGCAATGGTGAAAAGGAAACGGGCAATGGTGAAAAGGAAACGGGCAATGGTGAAAAGGAAATGGGCAATGGTGAAAAGTGATAAGTGAAATGTAACCAACTGTGTAAAATAATCATGGAATCATGACCATTAAACCTATAGGGTTGTGTATTATCATTATGTGTTACGCACAGGGACCTTGGACATTAAGGGGATGTGTAACATTCAGTAGAGGAGGGACAGTTATGTCATGTGGAAGAGAGGGGTCAGAGTCATTAAGGGGATGTGTAACATTCAGTAGAGGAGGGACAGTTATGTCATGTGGAAGAGAGGGGTCAGAGTCATTAAGGGGATGTGTAACATTCAGTAGAGGAGGGACAGTTATGTCATGTGGAAGAGAGGGGTCAGAGTCCTTAAACTGTCATTTTTGTTGTGTTTTTCAGTAATGTGGATGTTTGATGTTGTGTCTGGACTACGTCATGCCTCTCACCTTATCAGACGGCATCTTCTAGTACGTAAAATATCTGTGATAATCAGACAATAAAGACATATCTAATGTAAGGTATTACTAGTCATCCTCACTCCCAATATACAGGGACAAATACCATAGAACAGGCCTTCTTACTTAATCAAATCAAATCAAGTTTATTTTATATAGCCCTTCGTACATCAGCTAATATCTCGAAGTGCTGTACAGAAACCCAGCCTAAAACCCCAAACAGCAAGCAATGCAGGTGTAGAAGCACGGTGGCTAGGAAAAAGTCCCTAGAAAGGCCAAAACCTAGGAAGAAACCTAGAGAGGAACCAGGCTATGAGGGGTGGCCAGTCCTCTTCTGGCTGTGCCGGGTGGAGATTATAACAGAACATGGCCAAGATGTTCAAAATGTTCATAAATGACAAGCATGGTCAAATAATAATCAGGAATAAATGTCAGTTGGCTTTTCATAGCCGATCATTAAGAGTTGAAAACAGCAGGTCTGGGACAGGTAGGGGTTCCATAACCGCAGGCAGAACAGTTGAAACTGGAACAGCAGCAAGGCCAGGTGGACTGGGGACAGCAAGGAGTCATCATGCCCGGTAGTCCTGACGTATGGTCCTAGGGCTCAGGTCCTCCGAGAGAGAGAAAGAAAGAGAGAAGGAGAGAATTAGAGAGAGCCAAGATGTTCAAAATGTTCATAAATGACAAGCATGGACAAATAATAATCAGGAATAAATGTTAGTTGACTTTTCATAGCCGATCATTAAGAGTTGAAAACAGCAGGTCTGGGACAGGTAGGGGTTCCATAACCACAGGCAGAACAGTTTATAACTGTCTATAGGGCCAAATACCATAGAACAGGCCTTCTCATTCATACCTGTCTATGGGGTCAAATACCATAGAACAGGCCTTCTTACTTATAACTGTCTATAGGGCCAAATACCATAGAACAGGCCTTCTCATTCATACCTGTCTATAGGGCCAAATACCATAGAACAGGCCTTCTCATTCATACCTGTCTATAGGGCCAAATACCATAGAACAAGCCTTCTCATTCATACCTGTCTATAGGGTCAAATACCATAGAACATGCCTTCTTACTTATAACTGTCTATAGGACCAAATACCTTAGAACAGGCCTTCTCACTTATAACTGTCTATAGGGTAAAATACCATAGAACAGACCTTCTCACTTATAAATGTCTATAGGGTCAAATACCATAGAACAGACCTTCTCACTTATAAATGTCTATAGGGTCAAATACCATAGAACAGGCCTTCTCACTTATAAATGTCTATAGGGTCAAATACCATAGAACAGACCTTCTCACTTATAACTGCTAGCTGGTGAAAGAAAATGAGAAAAAATAGCATCAAACAATGGGATCACTATGGACTTGTTTTTTGTCTTGTTCTCAGAAGCAGCGTGGAACCAATCAAAACAGAATCCAGTGAGTTTATAGGCACACGATCATCTCTTCAGGCTGTAAGGAAGATTTCTAATAATATAAACATGAGCAATTCAGATCATGCTCAGGGCCCCGCGGGCTATTCTCCACCCCCTGCTTTATCACAGTCTACATCCCAAACGGAACCCTATTCCCTATTATAGTGCGCTACTTTTTGACCAGGGTCCCATAGTACTCTGTTCAACAATAGTGCACTATGAAGGGAATAGGCTGCCATTTGGGAGGCAGACATAGCCGTACTAAATGTACCTGGAATCTGTTTTGATAACCAATTATGAATCAGCAGGAAGGAACTGAAGGAGGTTGTGATGTCACAATGCTGCCTCCCCCACCATATGGACGTTGACACAACGCCTGACAGAATGGGTTACTGTGATACGCCATTGCAAATACCGGGGAATTTGATATAATGAACTTTCTTTTTTTTTACAGGAACCAAGCTTGCCAAGGACATGGTGTACAGTTTACATACACATACCTACCTCCTCCCAATCCTAAAGTATTATAGCTACCTACCTCCTCCCAATCCTACAGTATATCTATAGCCTACCTACATACCTCCCAATCCTACAATATATCTATAACTACCTACCTCCTCCCAATCCTACAATATATCTATAACTACCTACCTCCTCCCAATCCTACAGTATATCTATAACCTACCTACATACCTCCCAATCCTACAATATATCTATAACTACCTACATACCTCCCAATCCTACAATATATCTATAACTACCTACCTCCTCCCAATCCTACAATATATCTATAACTACCTACCTCCTCCCAATCCTACAGTATATCTATAACCTACCTACATACCTCCCAATCCTACAATATATCTATAACTACCTACCTCCTCCCAATCCTACAGTACATCTATAACTACCTACCTCCCAATCCTACAGTACATCTATAACTACCTACCTCCCAATCCTACAGTATATCTATAAATCTGTCGTTCTGCCCCTGAGCAAGGCAGTTAGCCCACTGTTCCCCGGGCGCCGAAGACGTGGATGTTGATTGTCGATTAAGGCAGCCTTCTCTGATTCAGACACCTGAAGAGAAGTGTCTGGATCACTCAATCTTTCCCCCCGTGTTTCAATAAATACCTTGGTTAACTCATCCCAGTCTTCTCGTCTGAGTCTGCTCTTGGGTTCACCGGTTTTGCTCGGCGTGACAGTCTAGTACCTCTGCAGGTTTTGTAGAGAGAGTAGAGGTGGTGGTGGTGAGACATATTTCACAGAGAGAGAGTAGAGGAGGTGGTGAGACATATTTCACAGAGAGAGTAGAGGAGGTGGTGAGACATATCTCACAGAGAGAGTAGAGGGGGTGGTGAGACATATCTCACAGAGAGAGTAGAGGGGGTGGTGAGACATATCTCACAGAGAGAGTAGAGGTGGTGAGACATATCTCACAGAGAGAGTAGAGGAGGTGGTGAGACATATCTCACAGAGAGAGTAGAGGGGGTGGTGAGACATATCATAACTATCGAGGTTAGCTAGCCAGCTATTCTCGTCCGCCGCGCCACCGTTCTCCTACCTAGTCAACACTGCTAGCTAGCCAGCTAGCCAACTTCTACCGAATAGCAGCACTGTAGAAACTATTACATTACAACGGAACGACTTGATTAGTGTAGTGTTAGCTAGCTACATAGTTGTCTTTGCTGTCTTTGTATCTAAGATAATTGTGTAGTTTAGAGTAATTATCGAGGTTACCTAGCCAGTTATCGAGGTTACCTAGCCAGCTACACTTTCAAACAAAGTCAACAACGCAGCCACTGCTAGCTAGCCTACTTCACCAGTCAGCAGTACTGTATCATTTTAATCATTTTAGTCAATAAGATTTTTGCAACGTAAGCTTAACTTTCTCAACATTCGAGACGTGTAGTCCACTTGTCATTCCAATCTCCTTTGCATTAGCGTAGCCTCTTCTGTAGCCTGTCAACTATGTGTCTGTCTATCCCTGTTCTCTCCTCTCTGCACAGACCATACAAACGCTTCACACCGCGTGGCTGCGGCCACCCTAACCTGGTGGTCCCAGCGCGCACGACCCACGTGGAGTTCCAGGTCTCCGGCAGCCTCTGGAACTGCCGATCTGCGGCCAACAAGGCAGAGTTCATCTCAGCCTATGCTTCCCTCCAGTCCCTCGACTTCTTGGCACTGACGGAAACATGGATTACCACAGATAACACTGCTACTCCTACTGCTCTCTCCTCGTCTGCCCACGTGTTCTCGCACACCCCGAGAGCTTCTGGTCAGCGGGGTGGTGGCACTGGGATCCTCATCTCTCCCAAGTGGTCATTCTCTCTTTCTCCCCTTACCCATCTGTCTATCGCCTCCTTTGAATTCCATGCTGTCACAGTTACCAGCCCTTTCAAGCTTAACATCCTTATCATTTATCGCCCTCCAGGTTCCCTTGGAGAGTTCATCAATGAGCTTGATGCCTTGATAAGCTCCTTTCCTGAGGACGGCTCACCTCTCACAGTTCTGGGTGACTTTAACCTCCCCACGTCTACCTTTGACTCATTCCTCTCTGCCTCCTTCTTTCCACTCCTCTCCTCTTTTGACCTCACCCTCTCACCTTCCCCCCCTACTCACAAGGCAGGCAATACGCTTGACCTCATCTTTACTAGATGCTGTTCTTCCACTAACCTCATTGCAACTCCCCTCCTAGTCTCCGACCACTACCTTGTATCCTTTTCCCTCTCGCTCTCATCCAACACTTCCCACACTGCCCCTACTCGGATGGTATCGCGCCGTCCCAACCTTCGCTCTCTCTCCCCCGCTACTCTCTCCTCTTCCATCCTATCATCTCTTCCCTCTGCTCAAACCTTCTCCAACCTATCTCCTGATTCTGCCTCCTCAACCCTCCTCTCCTCCCTTTCTGCATCCTTTGACTCTCTATGTCCCCTATCCTCCAGGCCGGCTCGGTCCTCCCCTCCTGCTCCGTGGCTCGACGACTCATTGCGAGCTCACAGAACAGGGCTCCGGGCAGCCGAGCGGAAATGGAGGAAAACTCGCCTCCCTGCGGACCTGGCATCCTTTCACTCCCTCCTCTCTACATTTTCCTCTTCTGTCTCCGCTGCTAAAGCCACTTTCTACCACTCTAAATTCCAAGCATCTGCCTCTAACCCTAGGAAGCTCTTTGCCACCTTCTCCTCCCTCCTGAAGCCTCCTCCCCCTCCCCCCCCCCCCCTCCCTCTCTGCAGATGACTTCGTCAACCATTTTGAAAAGAAGGTCGACGACATCTGATCCTCGTTTGCTAAGTCAAACGACACCGCTGGTTCTGCTCACACTGCCCTACCCTGTGCTCTGACCTCTTTCTCCCCTCTCTCTCCAGATGAAATCTCGCGTCTTGTGACGGCCGGCCGCCCAACAACCTGCCCGCTTGACCCCATCCCCTCCTCTCTTCTCCAGACCATTTCCGGAGACCTTCTCCCTTACCTCACCTCGCTCATCAACTCATCCTTGACCGCTGGCTACGTCCCTTCCGTCTTCAAGAGAGCGAGAGTTGCACCCCTCCTGAAAAAACCTACACTCGATCCCTCCGATGTCAACAACTACAGACCAGTATCCCTTCTTTCTTTTCTTTCCAAAACTCTTGAACGTGCCGTCCTTGGCCAGCTCTCCTGCTATCTCTCTCAGAATGACCTTCTTGATCCAAATCAGTCAGGTTTCAAGACTAGTCATTCAACTGAGACTGCTCTTCTCTGTGTCACGGAGGCGCTCCGCACTGCTAAAGCTAACTCTCTCTCCTCTGCTCTCATCCTTCTAGACCTATCGGCTGCCTTTGATACTGTGAACCATCAGATCCTCCTCTCCACCCTCTCCGAGTTGGGCATCTCCGGCGCGGCCCACGCTTGGATTGCGTCCTACCTGACAGGTCGCTCCTACCAGGTGGCGTGGCGAGAATCTGTCTCCGCACCACGTGCTCTCACCACTGGTGTCCCCCAGGGCTCTGTTCTAGGCCCTCTCCTATTCTCGCTATACACCAAGTCACTTGGCTCTGTCATATCCTCACATGGTCTCTCCTATCATTGCTATGCAGACGACACACAATTAATCTTCTCCTTTCCCCCTTCTGATAACCAGGTGGCGAATCGCATCTCTGCATGTCTGGCAGACATATCAGTGTGGATGACGGATCACCACCTCAAGCTGAACCTCGGCAAGACGGAGCTGCTCTTCCTCCCGGGGAAGGACTGCCCGTTCCATGATCTCGCCATCACGGTTGACAACTCCATTGTGTCCTCCTCCCAGAGCGCTAAGAACCTTGGCGTGATCCTGGACAACACCCTGTCGTTCTCAACTAACATCAAGGCGGTGACCCGTTCCTGTAGGTTCATGCTCTACAACATTCGCAGAGTACGACCCTGCCTCACACAGGAAGCGGCGCAGGTCCTAATCCAGGCACTTGTCATCTCCCGTCTGGATTACTGCAACTCGCTGTTGGCTGGGCTCCCTGCCTGTGCCATTAAACCCCTACAACTCATCCAGAACGCCGCAGCCCGTCTGGTGTTCAACCTTCCCAAGTTCTCTCACGTCACCCCGCTCCTCCGCTCTCTCCACTGGCTTCCAGTTGAAGCTCGCATCCGCTACAAGACCATGGTGCTTGCCTACGGAGCTGCGAGGGGAACGGCACCTCCGTACCTTCAGGCTCTGATCAGGCCCTACACCCAAACAAGGGCACTGCGTTCATCC
>NC_052311.1:4882423-4904667 GCF_016432855.1 Salvelinus namaycush
GAGTGAAGGATATACGACGAGGCAAACATTTCACAATAAATCTACTTTGTGGGGAAGGGGACATTTACTGCTAAGTGTTTAGCTAATAAAGGCCCTGTTTCTACAGCGTTGTAGGCTGGTTCTGGTCCCAGGAGTAGAGAATGATGACGCAAGCAGTGACGTCACCAGAGCGTGACTTAGAGTTTAATAAAACAACTGGAGACCTTTTGTTGGAGGCAGAACTTACTCAGCAACATTCGTGCTATGTTCCTGATTGTCAACTTCTGTCTGCAATTGCATTAAATAAAGGTTTTTGAATGATTTAATTAAAGATATTGTCATAATGCTAATTTCACCAATGAACCAATGATTGACAAGGAAGGACGTAAGGAACGAAACCTAACACTAGCTACTTGTTGCATTTACAACTTCTCTAAGTCCTATATCATCAACTGATTTCAGTCAGTGTATGGCTTTATCTGGCTGTGGACTGACTGCATAGTTTGAACTGAATGTTGGCATATTAGCAGTTCATTTCATCTCAAATTAATTATATCATTACTCTAAAAGTGGCCTGCTAGCTATCTAACAAATGTACAATGCAGATAAATTATTCACTATTTTACACAAGATTTTATCACAGCACTAGGAAACCATGGTTGACCAATGGCCCCGGTGATGTACTGGGCCATACACACTAACCTCTGTAGCGCCTTACGGTCAGATGCCGAGCAGTTGCCATACCAGGCGGTGATGCACCCGGCAGGATGCTCTCGATGGTGCAGCTGTAGACATTTTTGAGGATCTGGGGACCAATGCCATTAGTGTTCAATCACATGTCAAGTAAATAGCAAGGTAAATTATTAAAGTAAAAATCTACTTGCTATGTGAGGGTTATCCATGTTGATATACACTACGTGAGGGTTATCCATGTTGCTATACACTATGTGAGGGTTATCCATGTTGCTATACACTATGTGAGGGTTATCCATGTTGATGTACACTATGTGAGGGTTATCCATGTTGCTATACACTATGTGAGGGTTATCCATGTTGATATACACTACGTGAGGGTTATCCATGTTGCTATACACTATGTGAGGGTTATCCATGTTGCTATACACTATGTGAGGGTTATCCATGTTGCTATACACTATGTGAGGGTTATCCATGTTGCTATACACTATGTGAGGGTTATCCATGTTGCTATACACTATGTGACGGTTATGCATGTTGCTATACACTACGTGAGGGTTATCCATGTTGATGTACACTATGTGAGGGTTATCCATGTTGATGTACACTATGTGAGGGTTATCCATGTTGCTATACACTACGTGAGGGTTATCCATGTTGCTATACACTATGTGAGGGTTATCCATGTTGATGTACACTATGTGAGGGTTATCCATGTTGATATACACTATGTGAGGGTTATCCATGTTGATGTACACTACGTGAGGGTTATCCATGTTGATGTACACTATGTGAGGGTTATCCATGTTGATGTACACTATGTGAGGGTTATCCATGTTGCTATACACTATGTGAGGGTTATCCATGTTGCTATACACTACGTGAGGGTTATCCATGTTGATATACACTACGTGAGGGTTATCCATGTTGCTATACACTATGTGAGGGTTATCCATGTTGCTATACACTATGTGAGGGTTATCCATGTTGATGTACACTATGTGAGGGTTCTCCATGTTGCTATACACTATGTGAGGGTTATCCATGTTGCTATACACTATGTGAGGGTTATCCATGTTGATGTACACTATGTGAGGGTGATCCATGTTGATGTACACTATGTGAGGGTTCTCCATGTTGCTATACACTATGTGAGGGTTATCCATGTTGCTATACACTACGTGAGGGTGATCCATGTTGATGTACACTATGTGAGGGTTATCCATGTTGCTATACACTATGTGAGGGTTATCCATGTTGATGTACACTACGTGAGGGTTATCCATGTTGATGTACACTACATGAGGGTTATCCATGTTGATGTACACTATGTGAGGGTTATCCATGTTGATGTACACTATGTGAGGGTTATCCATGTTGATGTACACTATGTGAGGGTTATCCATGTTGCTATACACTACGTGAGGGTTATCCATGTTGATGTACACTATGTGAGGGTTATCCATGTTGCTATACACTACGTGAGGGTTATCCATGTTGCTATACACTACGTGACGGTTATCCATGTTGCTATACACTATGTGAGGGTTATCCATGTTGATATACACTACGTGAGGGTTATCCATGTTGATATACACTACGTGAGGGTTATCCATGTTGCTATACACTATGTGAGGGTTATCCATGTTGCTATACACTACGTGAGGGTTATCCATGTTGATGTACACTATGTGAGGGTTATCCATGTTGCTATACACTATGTGAGGGTTATCCATGTTGATGTACACTATGTGAGGGTTATCCATGTTGCTATACACTATGTGAGGGTTATCCATGTTGATGTACACTATGTGAGGGTTATCCATGTTGCTATACACTATGTGAGGGTTATCCATGTTGATATACACTACGTGAGGGTTATCCATGTTGATATACACTACGTGAGGGTTATCCATGTTGATGTACACTATGTGAGGGTTATCCATGTTGATGTACACTATGTGAGGGTTCTCCATGTTGCTATACACTATGTGAGGGTTATCCATGTTGATATACACTATGTGAGGGTTATCCATGTTGATGTACACTATGTGAGGGTTATCCATGTTGATGTACACTATGTGAGGGTTATCCATGTTGATATACACTACGTGAGGGTTATCCATGTTGCTATACACAACGTGAGGGTTATCCATGTTGCTATACACTATGTGAGGGTTATCCATGTTGCTATACACTATGTGAGGGTTATCCATGTTGCTATACACTATGTGAGGGTTATCCATGTTGCTATACACTACGTGAGGGTTATCCATGTTGATGTACACTATGTGAGGGTTATCCATGTTGATGTACACTACGTGAGGGTTATCCATGTTGATGTACACTATGTGAGGGTTATCCATGTTGCTATACACTATGTGAGGGTTATCCATGTTGCTATACACTATGTGAGGGTTATCCATGTTGCTATACACTACGTGAGGGTTATCCATGTTGATGTACACTATGTGAGGGTTATCCATGTTGCTATACACTACGTGAGGGTTATCCATGTTGCTATACACTACGTGAGGGTTATCCATGTTGCTATACACTACGTGAGGGTTATCCATGTTGCTATACACTATGTGAGGGTTATCCATGTTGCTATACACTATGTGAGGGTTATCCATGTTGCTATACACTATGTGAGGGTTATCCATGTTGATGTACACTATGTGAGGGTTATCCATGTTTCTATACACTACGTGAGGGTTATCCATGTTGCTATACACTACGTGAGGGTTATCCATGTTTCTATACACTACGTGAGGGTTATCCATGTTGCTATACACTATGTGAGGGTTATCCATGTTGCTATACACTATGTGAGGGTTATCCATGTTGCTATACACTATGTGAGGGTTATCCATGTTGCTATACACTATGTGAGGGTTATCCATGTTGCTATACTGCATTGTAATTATTCCTATAGTGGATTCAGAAAAATGTTGATCGTGATCTCTGTGCATATTCTACTCACTCACATCTAAATAACAAAACTGTTGTGACTGACTGTGAATGAGGATGGATACACTATGGACTCAGCCCTGCGTTAGGTGTGCAGAACATCACGCACATCCAACGCTACATTCATTTTAACCACACTGCTGCCTTCCTGTGTGTGTGAATACATGGGATATTTACATTTTGTTTAACAGCCAGTATCAGAATGATTTAAATAGATGGCCTCTTCTTCTCCTTTGTTGTCTATGCTGGCTGAACAGAGCTCCTCTGTGCCCTACAGTACATGGAGCTGCAGGCGTAGTGGGAGCAGAGCACAACATTGTGCCTGCAATGCAGAGGCTGTCGGGAGGGACACAGATTGATTTGTAGCTATTGAGACGCTGCTAAGACTATGGGCCCACGTCAGCAATCGCTGCACGACATTAGTGGGAAGTTGGAGGAAGAGGTTGGAGGAAGAGGTGAGGAAGAACACACTGCTTTGTGACTATATTGTTGTTTCCTGTTTACGGTCGGGGGGGGGGGGGCGGAGCTCTTTAGACATCAGAAATATAGAAGGGAGAAAGAACATACCCCACATGCATACTGACAAAGAAATAAACGTGTTATATTTGAAATCAAATCAAATCACATTTTATTGGTCACATACACATATTTAGCAGATGTTTTTGGTCACATACACATGGTTAGCAGATGTTATTGGTCACATACACATGGTTAGCTGATGAATATTGGTCACATACACATGGTTAGCAGATGTTATTGGTCACATACACACGGTTAGCTGATGTTATTGGTCACATACACATGGTTAGCAGATGTTATTGGTCACATACACATGGTTAGCTGATGAATATTGGTCACATACACATGGTTAGCAGATGTTATTGGTCACATACACACGGTTAGCTGATGAATATTGATCACATACACATGGTTAGCAGATGTTATTGGTCACATGCACATGGTTAGCAGATGTTATTGGTCACATACACATGGTTAGCAGATGTTATTGGTCACATACACATGGTTAGCAGATGTTATTGGTCACATACACACGGTTAGCTGATGAATATTGGTCACATACACAAGGTTAGCAGATGTTATTGGTCACATACACATGGTTAGCAGATGTTATTGGTCACATACACATGGTTAGCATATGAATATTGGTCACATACACATGGTTAGCAGATGAATATTGGTCACATACACATGGTTAGTAGATGAATATTGGTCACATACACATGGTTAGCTGATGAATATTGGTCACATACACAAGGTTAGCAGATGTTATTGGTCACATACACATGGTTAGCAGATGTTATTGGTCACATACACATGGTTAGCAGATGTTAATGGTCACATACACATGGTTAGCAGATGTTATTGGTCACATACACATGGTTAGCTGATGAATATTGGTCACATACACATGGTTAGCAGATGTTATTGGTCACATACACACGGTTAGCAGATGTTATTGGTCACATACACACGGTTAGCAGATGTTATTGGTCACATACACATGGTTAGCAGATGTTATTGGTCACATACACATGGTTAGCAGATGTTATTGGTCACATACACATGGTTAGCTGATGAATATTGGTCACATACACATGGTTAGCAGATGTTATTGGTCACATACACATGGTTAGCAGATGTTATTGGTCACATACACACGGTTAGCAGATGTTATTGGTCACATACACATGGTTAGCAGATGTTATTGGTCACATACACATGGTTAGCAGATGTTATTGGTCACATACACATGGTTAGCAGATGTTATTGGTCACATACACATGGTTAGCAGATGTTATTGGTCACATACACATGGTTAGCTGATGAATATTGGTCACATACACATGGTTAGCAGATGTTATTGGTCACATACACATGGTTAGCAGATGTTATTTGTCACATACACACGGTTAGCAGATGTTATTGGTCACATACACATGGTTAGCAGATGTTATTGGTCACATACACACGGTTAGCAGATGTTATTGGTCACATACACATGGTTAGCAGATGTTATTGGTCACATACACATGGTTAGCATATGAATATTGGTCACATACACATGGTTAGCAGATGAATATTGGTCACATACACATGGTTAGTAGATGAATATTGATCACATACACATGGTTAGCTGATGAATATTGGTCACATACACAAGGTTAGCAGATGTTATTGGGCACATACACATGATTAGCAGATGTTATTGGTCACATACACATGGTTAGCAGATGTTATTGGTCACATACACATGGTTAGCAGATGTTATTGGTCACATACACATGGTTAGCAGATGTTATTGGTCACATACACATGGTTAGCAGATGTTATTGGTCACATACACATGGTTAGCAGATGTTATTGGTCACATACACATGGTTAGCTGATGAATATTGGTCACATACACATGGTTAGCAGATGTTATTGGTCACATACACATGGTTAGCAGATGTTATTGGTCACATACACACGGTTAGCAGATGTTATTGGTCACATACACATGGTTAGCAGATGTTATTGGTCACATACACATGGTTAGCAGATGTTATTGGTCACATACACATGATTAGCAGATGTTATTGGTCACATACACATGGTTAGCATATGAATATTGGTCACATACACATGGTTAGCAGATGAATATTGGGCACATACACATGGTTAGTAGATGAATATTGGTCACATACACATGGTTAGCTGATGTTATTGGTCACATACACAAGGTTAGCAGATGTTATTGGTCACATACACATGGTTAGCAGATGTTATTGGTCACATACACATGGTTAGCAGATGTTATTGGTCACATACACATGGTTAGCAGATGTTATTGGTCACATACACATGGTTAGCAGATGAATATTGGTCACATACACATGGTTAGCAGATGTTATTGGTCACATACACATGGTTAGCAGATGTTATTGGTCACATACACACGGTTAGCAGATGTTATTGGTCACATACACATGGTTAGCAGATGTTATTGGTCACATACACACGGTTAGCAGATGTTATTGGTCACATACACATGGTTAGCATATGAATATTGGTCACATACACATGGTTAGCAGATGAATATTGGTCACATACACATGGTTAGTAGATGAATATTGATCACATACACATGGTTAGCTGATGAATATTGGTCACATACACAAGGTTAGCAGATGTTATTGGGCACATACACATGGTTAGCAGATGTTATTGGTCACATACACATGGTTAGCAGATGTTATTGGTCACATACACATGGTTAGCAGATGTTATTGGTCACATACACATGGTTAGCAGATGTTATTGGTCACATACACATGGTTAGCAGATGTTATTGGTCACATACACATGGTTAGCAGATGTTATTGGTCACATACACATGGTTAGCTGATGAATATTGGTCACATACACATGGTTAGCAGATGTTATTGGTCACATACACATGGTTAGCAGATGTTATTGGTCACATACACACGGTTAGCAGATGTTATTGGTCACATACACATGGTTAGCAGATGTTATTGGTCACATACACATGGTTAGCAGATGTTATTGGTCACATACACATGATTAGCAGATGTTATTGGTCACATACACATGGTTAGCATATGAATATTGGTCACATACACATGGTTAGCAGATGAATATTGGGCACATACACATGGTTAGTAGATGAATATTGGTCACATACACATGGTTAGCTGATGTTATTGGTCACATACACAAGGTTAGCAGATGTTATTGGTCACATACACATGGTTAGCAGATGTTATTGGTCACATACACATGGTTAGCAGATGTTATTGGTCACATACACATGGTTAGCAGATGTTATTGGTCACATACACATGGTTAGCAGATGAATATTGGTCACATACACATGGTTAGCAGATGTTATTGGTCACATACACATGGTTAGCAGATGTTATTGGTCACATACACAAGGTTAGCAGATGTTATTGGTCACATACACATGGTTAGCAGATGTTATTGGTCACATACACACGGTTAGCAGATGTTATTGGTCACATACACATGGTTAGCATATGAATATTGGTCACATACACATGGTTAGCAGATGAATATTGGTCACATACACATGGTTAGTAGATGAATATTGATCACATACACATGGTTAGCTGATGAATATTGGTCACATACACAAGGTTAGCAGATGTTATTGGGCACATACACATGGTTAGCAGATGTTATTGGTCACATACACATGGTTAGCAGATGTTATTGGTCACATACACACGGTTAGCAGATGTTATTGGTCACATACACATGGTTAGCAGATGTTATTGGTCACATACACATGGTTAGCAGATGTTATTGGTCACATACACATGGTTAGCTGATGAATATTGGTCACATACACATGGTTAGCAGATGTTATTGGTCACATACACATGGTTAGCAGATGTTATTGGTCACATACACACGGTTAGCAGATGTTATTGGTCACATACACATGGTTAGCAGATGTTATTGGTCACATACACACGGTTAGCAGATGTTATTGGTCACATACACATGATTAGCAGATGTTATTGGTCACATACACATGGTTAGCATATGAATATTGGTCACATACACATGGTTAGCAGATGAATATTGGGCACATACACATGGTTAGTAGATGAATATTGGTCACATACACATGGTTAGCTGATGTTATTGGTCACATACACAAGGTTAGCAGATGTTATTGGTCACATACACATGGTTAGCAGATGTTATTGGTCACATACACATGGTTAGCAGATGTTATTGGTCACATACACATGGTTAGCAGATGTTATTGGTCACATACACATGGTTAGCAGATGTTATTAGTCACATACACATGGTTAGCAGATGTTATTGGTCACATACACATGGTTAGCAGATGTTATTGGTCACATACACATGGTTAGCAGATGAATATTGGTCACATGGTTAGCAGATGAATATTGGTCACATACACATGGTTAGCAGATGTTATTGGTCACATACACATGGTTAGCAGATGTCATTGGTCACATACACATGGTTAGCAGATGTTGTTGGTCACATACACATGGTTAGCTGATGAATATTGGTCACATACACATGGTTAGCAGATGTTATTGGTCACATACACATGGTTAGCAGATGTTATTGGTCACATACACATGGTTAGCAGATGTTATTGGTCACATACACATGATTAGCAGATGTTATTGGTCACATACACACGGTTAGCAGATGTTATTGGTCACATACACATGATTAGCAGATGTTATTGGTCACATACACATGATTAGCAGATGTTATTGGTCACATACACATGGTTAGCAGATGAATATTGGGCACATACACATGGTTAGTAGATGAATATTGGTCACATACACATGGTTAGCTGATGTTATTGGTCACATACACAAGGTTAGCAGATGTTATTGGTCACATACACATGGTTAGCAGATGTTATTGGTCACATACACATGGTTAGCAGATGTTATTGGTCACATACACATGGTTAGCAGATGTTATTGGTCACATACACATAGTTAGCAGATGTTATTAGTCACATACACATGGTTAGCAGATGTTATTGGTCACATACACATGGTTAGCAGATGTTATTGGTCACATACACATGGTTAGCAGATGAATATTGGTCACATGGTTAGCAGATGAATATTGGTCACATACACATGGTTAGCAGATGTTATTGGTTACATACACATGGTTAGCAGATGTCATTGGTCACATACACATGGTTAGCAGATGTTGTTGGTCACATACACATGGTTAGCTGATGAATATTGGTCACATACACATGGTTAGCAGATGTTATTGGTCACATACACATGGTTAGCAGATGTTATTGGTCACATACACATGGTTAGCAGATGTTATTGGTCACATACACATGGTTAGCAGATGTTATTGGTCACATACACATGGTTAGCAGATGTTATTCGTCACATACACATGGTTAGCAGATGTTATTGGTCACATACACATGGTTAGCAGATGAATATTGGTCACATACACATGGTTAGCAGATGTTATTGGTCACATACACATGGTTAGCAGATGTTATTGGTCACATACACATGGTTAGCAGATGTTATTAGTCACATACACATGGTTAGCAGATGTTATTGGTCACATACACATGGTTAGCAGATGTTATTGGTCACATACACATGGTTAGCAGATGAATATTGGTCACATGGTTAGCAGATGAATATTGGTCACATACACATGGTTAGCAGATGTTATTGGTCACATACACATGGCTAGCAGATGTTATTGGTCACATACACATGGTTAGCAGATGTTATTGGTCACATACACATGGTTAGCTGATGAATATTCGTCACATACACATGGTTAGCAGATGTTATTGGTCACATACACATGGTTAGCAGATGTTATTGGTCACATACACATGGTTAGCAGATGTTATTGGTCACATACACATGGTAATAAAGATGTTATTGGTCACATACACATGGTTAGCAGATGTTATTGGTCACATACACATGGTTAGCAGATGAATATTGTGAGTGTAGCGAAATGCTTATGCCTCTAGATCCGACAGTGCAGCAGTATCTAACAGGTAATATCTAACAAATTCCACCACAAAACCTAATACACACAATCTAGTAAAGGGATGGGATGAGAATATATCAGTATAAAATATATGGATGAGCAGTGACAGAGTGGCTAAGATGCAATAGAGAGTAAAGAACAAATAGTGAAGGATACAGTACACAGTATATACATATGAGATGAGTAATGCGAGATATGTAAACATTATGAAAGTGGCATTATTAAAGTGACTAGTGTTCCATTTATTTAAGTGGCCAATGATATCAAGTCTGTAGGTAGGCAGCTCGTCTCTGTGCTAGTGGCTGTTAACAATCTGATGGGGTTGAGATAGAAGCTGTTTTTCAGTCTCTCGGTCCCAGCTTTGGTGCACCTGTACTGACCTCGCCTTCTGGATGATAGCGGGGTGAACAGGCAGTGATTACCTGTACTGACCTCGCCTTCTGGATGATAGCGGGGTGAACAGGCAGTGATGCACCTGTACTGACCTCGCCTTCTGGATGATAGCGGGGTGAACAGGCAGTGATGCACCTGTACTGACCTCGCCTTCTGGATGATAGCGGGGTGAACAGGCAGTGATGCACCTGTACTGACCTCACCTTCTGGATGATAGCGGGGTGAACAGGCAGTGATGCACCTGTACTGACCTCGCCTTCTGGATGATAGCGGGGTGAACAGGCAGTGATGCACCTGTACTGACCTCGCCTTCTGGATGATAGCGGGGTGAACAGGCAGTGGTGCACCTGTACTGACCTCGCCTTCTGGATGATAGCGGGGTGAACAGGCAGTGGTGCACCTGTACTGACCTCGCCTTCTGGATGATAGCGTGGTGAACAGGCAGTGGTGCACCTGTACTGACCACGCCTTCTGGATGATAGCGGGGTGAACAGGCAGTGATGCACCTGTACTGACCTCGCCTTCTGGATGATAGCGGGGTGAACAGGCAGTGATGCACCTGTACTGACCTCACCTTCTGGATGATAGCGGGGTGAACAGGCAGTGATGCACCTGTACTGACCTCGCCTTCTGGATGATAGCGGGGTGAACAGGCAGTGATGCACCTGTACTGACCTCGCCTTCTGGATGATAGCGGGGTGAACAGGCAGTGGTGCACCTGTACTGACCTCGCCTTCTGGATGATAGCGGGGTGAACAGGCAGTGGTGCACCTGTACTGACCTCGCCTTCTGGATGATAGCGGGGTGAACAGGCAGTGGTGCACCTGTACTGACCACGCCTTCTGGATGATAGCGGGGTGAACAGGCAGTGATGCACCTGTACTGACCTCGCCTTCTGGATGATAGCGGGGTGAACAGGCAGTGGTGCACCTGTACTGACCTCGCCTTCTGGATGATAGCGGGGTGAACAGGCAGTGGTGCACCTGTACTGACCTCGCCTTCTGGATGATAGCGGGGTGAACAGGCAGTGGTGCACCTGTACTGACCTCGCCTTCTGGATGATAGCGGGGTGAACAGGCAGTGGTGCACCTGTACTGACCTCGCCTTCTGGATGATAGCAGGGTGAACAGGCAGTGGCTCGGGTGGTTGTTGTCCTTGATGATCTTTTTGGCCTTCCTGTGACATTGGGTGCTGTAGGTGTCCTGGAGGGCAGGTGTTTGCCCCCGGTGATGCGTTGTGCAGACTTCACTACCCTCTGGAGAGCCTTACGGTTGTGGGCGGTGCAGTTGCCGTACCAGGTGGTGATACAGCCCGACAGGATGCTCTCAATTGTGCACCTGTAAAAGTTTGTGAGGGTTTTCAATGACAAGCCATATTTTTTCAGCCTCCTGAGGTTGAAGAGGCGCTGTTGTGCCTTCTTCACCACACTATCTGTGTGGGTGGACCATTTCAGTTTGTCGGTGATATGTACACCAAGGAACTTAAAACTTTCTACCTTCTCCACTGCTGTCCCGTTGATGTGGATCAGCGGGGTAGAGATGTTGTTTCCTACCTTCACCACCTGGGGGTGGCCCATCAGGAAGTCCAGGACCCAGTTGCACAGGGCGGGGTCGAGACCCAGGGTCTCAAGCTTAATGATGAGTTTGGAGGGTACTATGGTGTTGAATGCTGAGCTGTCCAGATGGCATAGAGCAGTGTGCGGTGTGATGGCGATTGCATTGTCTCTGGACCTATTGGGGTGGTAAGCAAATTGGAGTGGGTCTAGGGTGTCAGGTAGGGTGGAGGTGATATGATCCTTGACTAATCTCTCAAAGCACTTCATGATGGCAGAAGTGAGTGCTACGGGGTGATAGTCATTTAGTTCAGTTACCTTAGCTTTCTTGGGAACAGTAACAACGGTGGCCATCTTGAAGCATGTGGGGACAACAGGCTGGGATAGGGATTGATTGAATATGTCCGTAAACACACCAGCCAGCTGGTCTGCGGATGCTCTGAGGACGCTGCTAGGGATGCCGTCTGGGCCAGCAGCCTTGCGAGGGTTAACACGTTTAAATGTTTTAATCGGCCACGGAAAAGGAGAGCCCACAGTCTTTGGTAGCGGGCCTTGTTGGTGGAACTCTATTGTCCTCGAAGCTCGCAAAGAAGTTGTTTAATTTGTCTGGAAGCAAGACTTCGATATCTGCGATGTGGCTGGTTTTCTTTTTGTAATCCATGATTGTCTGTAGACCCTGCCACATACGTCTCGTACTTGAGCCATTGAATTGCGACTCCAATTTGTCTCTATACTGACACTTTGGTTGTTTGATTGCCTTTCGGAGGGAAAAACTACACTGTTTGTATTCGGCTATATATCCAGTCGCCAGTTGCAGTGGTACGTGAGGCCATGTGCTCCAAGGTAGAGGAGCTACCTGAGGTCATGTGCTCCAAGGTATAGGAGCTACCCGAGGCCATGTGCTCCAAGGTGAAGGAGCTACCTGAGGCCATGTGCTCCAAGGTAGAGGAGCAACCTGAGGTCATGTGCTCCAAGTTGGAGAAGCTACCTGAGGCCATGTGCTCCAAGGTGGATGAGCTACCTGAGGCCATGTGCTCCAAGGTAGAGGAGCTACCTGAGGCCATGTGTTCCAAGTTGGAGGAGCTACCTGAGGTCATGTGCTCCAAGGTAGAGGAGCTACCTGAGGCCATGTGCTCCAAGGTGAAGGAGCTACCTGAGGCCATGTGCTCTAAGGTGGAGGAGCTACCTGAGGACATGTGTTCCAAGGTAGAGGAGCTACCTGAGGCCATGTGCTCCAAGGTAGAGGAGCTACCTGAGGACATGTTTGTTTTTAGTTAGGTAATCAGTACGAACTTAAAAAGGAACTCATGGTAATGTGTCCACAAAATACCTCCTCTACTATGGCTAATAGCTCATCAAGAGATGGATGTGTGACATTCTAAGTTGTCTAAGTTGTATTTCTACTAGGAAAACATGATTTTGTGATATAATAAGAAAAGTTTATCATATATCTCAAAATCATGCAATCAGAGTAGTACAATGTCATACACACGGAGTGTCCAAAACATTAGGAACACATGCTTTTTCATGACGTAGACTGACCAGTTGAATCCAGGTGAAAGCTATGATCCCTTATTGATATCACTTGTTAAATCCACTTCAATCAGTGTAGAAGGGGAAGAGACAGGTTAAGGATTTTTAACCCTTGAGATCATTGAGACATGGATTGTGTATGTGTGCCATTCAGAGGGTGAAGGGGCAAGACAAAATATTTAAGTACCTTTGAACAGGGTATGGTAGTGGGTGCAAGGTGTACCGGTTTGAGTGTGTCAAGAACTGCAATGCCGCTGGGTTTTTCACGCTAAACAGTTTCCCGTGTGCATCAAGAATGATCCACCACCCAAAGGACATCCGGTCAAATTGACACGACTGTGGGAAGCATTGATTGAACATGGGCCAGCATCCCTGTGGAACGCCTTGTAGAGTCTGACGAATTAAGGCTGTTGTTAGTGCAAAAGGGGGTATAAATCAGTATCAGGAAGGTGTTCCTAATGTTTTATACAGATGCAGAAAAAGATGCTGTTACACTAAACATTATAGTAGACTGTTATACTAAACATTACATTAGACTGTTACACTAAACATTATAGTAGACTGTTACACTAAACATTATAGTAGACTGTTATACTAAACATTACATTAGACTGTTACACTAAACATTACATTAGACTGTTATACTAAACATTATAGTAGACTGTTACACTAAACATTACATTAGACTGTTATACTAAACATTACATTAGACTGTTACACTAAACATTACATTAGACTGTTATACTAAACATTACATTAGACTGTTACACTAAACATTACATTAGACTGTTATACTAAACATTATAGTAGACTGTTATACTAAACATTATAGTAGACTGTTACACTAAACATTATAGTAGACTACAGGTGTCAAACTCATTCCACGGAGGGCCGAGTGTCTGCGGGTTTTCGCTCCTCCCTTGTACTTGATTGATGAATTAACATCACTAATTAGTTAGGAACTCCCCACACCTGGTTGTCTAGGGCTTTATTGAAAGGAAAAACCAAAAACCTGCAGACACTAGGCCCTCCGTGGAATGAGTTTGACACCCCTGCAGTAGACTGTTACACTAAACATTACATTAGACTGTTATACTAAACATTACATTAGACTGTTACACTAAACATTACATTAGACTGTTATACTAAACATTACAGTAGACTGTTACACTAAACATTACATTAGACTGTTACACTAAACATTATAGTAGACTGTTATACTAAACATTACAGTAGACTGTTACACTAAACATTATAGTAGACTGTTACACTAAACATTACATTAGACTGTTATACTAAACATTATAGTAGACTGTTACACTAAACATTACATTAGACTGTTACACTAAACATTATAGTAGACTGTTATACTAAACATTACATTAGACTGTTACACTAAACATTATAGTAGACTGTTACACTAAACATTATAGTAGACTGTTATACTAAACATTATAGTAGACTGTTACACTAAACATTACATTAGACTGTTATACTAAACATTACATTAGACTGTTATACTAAACATTACATTAGACTGTTATACTAAACATTATAGTAGACTGTTATACTAAACATTATAGTAGACTGTTATACTAAACATTACATTAGACTGTTATACTAAACATTACATTAGACTGTTATACTAAACATTACATTAGACTGTTACACTAAACATTACATTAGACTGTTATACTAAACATTATAGTAGACTGTTACACTAAACATTACATTAGACTGTAACACAAAACATTATAGTAGACTGTTACACTAAACATTACATTAGACTGTTACACTAAACATTATAGTAGACTGTTACACTAAACATTACATTAGACTGTTATACTAAACATTATAGTAGACTGTTACACTAAACATTATAGTAGACTGTTATACTAAACATTATAGTAGACTGTTACACTAAACATTATAGTAGACTGTTATACTAAACATTATAGTAGACTGTTACACTAGACATTACATTAGACTGTTACACTAGACATTACATTAGACTGTTACACTAGACATTATAGTAGACTGTTACACTAAACATTATAGTAGACTGTTATACTAAACATTATAGTAGACTGTTACACTAAACATTACATTAGACTGTTACACTAGACATTACATTAGACTGTTACACTAGACATTATAGTAGACTGTTACACTAAACATTATAGTAGACTGTTACACTAAACATTATAGTAGACTGTTACACTAAACATTACATTAGAATTTTACACTAGACATTACATTAGACTGTTACACTAGACATTATAGTAGACTGTTACACTAAACATTATAGTAGACTGTTACACTAAACATTATAGTAGACTGTTACACTAAACATTATAGTAGACTGTTACACTAAACATTACATTAGACTGTTATACTGAACATTATAGTAGACTGTTATACTAAACATTATAGTAGACTGTTATGCTAAACATTATAGTAGACTGTTATACTAAAAATTACATTAGACTGTTATACTAAACATTACATTAGACTGTTATACTAAACATTACATTAGACTGTTACACTAAACATTACAGTAGACTGTTACACTAAACATTATAGTAGACTGTTATACTAAACATTACATTAGACTGTTATACTAAACATTACATTAGACTGTTACACTAAACATTATAGTAGACTGTTACACTAAACATTATAGTAGACTGTTACACTAAACATTACATTAGACTGTTATACTAAACATTATAGTAGACTGTTACACTAAACATTACATTAGACTGTTACACTAAACATTATAGTAGACTGTTACACTAAACATTATAGTAGACTGTTACACTAAACATTACATTAGACTGTTACACTAAACATTATAGTAGACTGTTACACTAAACATTACAGTAGACTGTTACACTAAACATTATAGTAGACTGTTACACTAAACATTACATTAGACTGTTATACTAAACATTACATTAGACTGTTACACTAAACATTATAGTAGACTGTTACACTAGACATTACATTAGACTGTTATACTAAACATTATAGTAGACTGTTACACTAAACATTACATTAGACTGTTATACTAAACATTATAGTAGACTGTTACACTAAACATTGCATTAGACTGTTACACTAAACATTATAGTAGACTGTTACACTAAACATTATAGTAGACTGTTACACTAAACATTACAGTAGACTGTTACACTAAACATTATAGTAGACTGTTACACTAAACATTACATTAGACTGTTATACTAAACATTATAGTAGACTGTTACACTAAACATTACATTAGACTGTTATACTAAACATTATAGTAGACTGTTACACTAAACATTGCATTAGACTGTTACACTAAACATTATAGTAGACTGTTACACTAAACATTATAGTAGACTGTTACACTAAACATTATAGTAGACTGTTACACTAAACATTATAGTAGACTGTTACACTAAACATTACATTAGACTGTTACACTAAACATTATAGTAGACTGTTACACTAAACATTATAGTAGACTGTTACACTAAACATTATAGTAGACTGTTACACTAAACATTACATTAGACTGTTATACTAAACATTACATTAGACTGTTATACTAAACATTACATTAGACTGTTACACTAAACATTATAGTAGACTGTTACACTAGACATTACATTAGACTGTTATACTAAACATTATAGTAGACTGTTACACTAAACATTACATTAGACTGTTATACTAAACATTATAGTAGACTGTTACACTAAACATTGCATTAGACTGTTACACTAAACATTATAGTAGACTGTTACACTAAACATTATAGTAGACTGTTACACTAAACATTACAGTAGACTGTTACACTAAACATTATAGTAGACTGTTATACTAAACATTATAGTAGACTGTTACACTAAACATTATAGTAGACTGTTACACTAAACATTATAGTAGACTGTTACACTAAACATTATAGTAGACTGTTACACTAAACATTATAGTAGACTGTTACACTAAACATTATAGTAGACTGTTACACTAAACATTACATTAGACTGTTACACTAAACATTATAGTAGACTGTTACACTAAACATTATAGTAGACTGTTACACTAAACATTACAGTAGACTGTTACACTAAACATTATAGTAGACTGTTATACTAAACATTACATTAGACTGTTATACTAAACATTACATTAGACTGTTACACTAAACATTATAGTAGACTGTTACACTAAACATTATAGTAGACTGTTACACTAAACATTACATTAGACTGTTATACTAAACATTATAGTAGACTGTTACACTAAACATTATAGTAGACTGTTACACTAAACATTATAGTAGACTGTTACACTAAACATTATAGTAGACTGTTACACTAAACATTATAGTAGACTGTTACACTAAACATTACATTAGACTGTTACACTAAACATTATAGTAGACTGTTACACTAAACATTATAGTAGACTGTTACACTAAACATTACAGTAGACTGTTACACTAAACATTATAGTAGACTGTTATACTAAACATTACATTAGACTGTTATACTAAACATTACATTAGACTGTTACACTAAACATTATAGTAGACTGTTACACTAAACATTATAGTAGACTGTTACACTAAACATTACATTAGACTGTTATACTAAACATTATAGTAGACTGTTACACTAAACATTACATTAGACTGTTACACTAAACATTATAGTCTGTTACACTAAACATTATAGTAGACTGTTACACTAAACATTACATTAGACGTACACTAAACATTATAGTAGACTGTTACACTAAACATTACAGTAGACTGTTACACTAAACATTATAGTAGACTGTTACACTAAACATTACATTAGACTGTTATACTAAACATTACATTAGACTGTTACCATATAGTAAAAGAAACCTGGTTTATCACTAAACATTACATTAGACGTAACTAAACTTTAGTAGACTGTTATCATAAAAATTACATTAGACTGTTACTAACTAAAACACCTTACATTTAGACTTTAATATACTAACTGATTACATTATAGACTGTTACACTGAACTTATCAGTAGACTGTTACACTAAACATTTAAGTAAACTGTTAACTAAACATTATAGTAGACTGTTATACTAAACATTCATTAGCTGTTACACTAAACATTATAGTAGACTGTAATAACATATAGTAGACTGTTACACTAACATACATTAGCGTTATACTAAACATTATAGTAGAACTGTTACACTAAACATTACTAGACTGTTACACTAAACATTATAGTTAGACTTACACTAAACAATTAAGTAACTGTTACTAAACTTACATTAGACTGTTACACTAACATTATAGTAGCTGTTACTAAACATTACGGTAGACTGTTACTAAACATTATAGTAGACTGTTATCACTAACATTACATTAGACTGTTATACACTAAACATTACATTAGACTGTTACACTAAACATTATATTAGACTGATACACTAAACATTACATAGACACTGTTATACTAAACATTAATAGTAGACTGTTCACTAAAACATTACATTAGACGGTTATACTAAACATTATATAGACTGTTACACTAAACATCATTAGACTGTTTACTAAACATTATTAACTGTTACACTAACATATGTGACTGTTACACAAACATTACATAGACTGTTACACTAACATTATATAGACGTTATACTAAACATTATAGTAGACTGTTACACTAAACATTCCATATACTGTTATACTAAACATTATAGTAGACTGTTCACTAAACATTCATTATACTGTTCCAACTAAACATTATATAGACTGGTACACTAAACATATAGTAGACTGGTTTACAACTAAACATTACATGATAACTGTTACACACTATACTAAACATTATGTAGACTGTTATACTAAAACATTATAGTAGACTGTTACACTAACCATTACATTAGACTGTTACACTAAACATTATAGTAGACTGTTACACTAAAACATTACATTAGACTGTTCACTAAACATTATAGTAGACATGTTACACTAAACATTATAAGACTGTTACACTTAGTAACTGTACACTAAACATTATAGTAGACTGTTATAACTAAACATTACATTCGAACTGTTTACACTAAACATTATAGTGAGACTGTTATACTAAACCTTTAGTACTGTTATACTAAAAATTATAGTAGACTGTACACTAAACATTATAGTAGACTGTTCCACAAACATTATAGTAGACTGTTTATAACTAAACAGTTACATTAGACTGTTAACTAAACATTATAGTAGACTGTTACACATACATTACATTATCATTAGCAGACCTCTTATCCAGAGCGACTACTGGTGTCACTATTATATTACACTAAACATTACATTAGACTGTTACTACTAAACATTATAGTAGACTGTATAACTAAACATTAAGTACGTACTGTTTACACTAAATAACATATACATTAGACTGTTATACTAAACATTATGTAACTGTATACCCTAAACATTACATTAGACTGTTATACTAAAACATTACTAGTGACTGTTACACTAACATTACATTAGACTGTTACACTAAACATTACATTAGACTGTTAACTAAACATTATAGTAACTGTTTACACTAAACATTACATTAGACTGTTATACTAACATTACATAGACTGTACTAAACATTATAGTAGACGTTATACACAAACATTATAGTAGAGTTTTATACACTAAAACATTATAGTACTGTTACACTAAACATTATGTAGACTGTTAACTAAACATTACTTAGTAACTGTTACACTAACATTTATAAAACGGTTACCCATTTAATTTACATTTACGTACATTTACAACGCTTTATAGAGCGATACAAATTGGTGCATTACACTATGACATTACACTAGACGTTACATAGACCTGTTATACTGCAACATTATAGTAGACTGTTATACTAAACTTTACCGTAGACTGTTACACTAAACATTACATTAGACTGTTATACCTAACAATTATAGTAGACTGTATACACTACATTACATTAGACTGTTATACTAAACATTATAGTAAGACTGTTTACACTAAACCTATAGCTTAGACTGTTACACTAAACATTATCATTAGACTGTTACACATAAACCATAATATAGTAGACTGTTACCTAAACATATACATTAGACTGTTATACTGAACATTACAGTAGACTGTTAACTAAACATTATATTAGACTGTTATACTAAACAATTACTTACGACTGTTATACTAAACATTACATTAGACTGTATACGAAACTATTACATTAGACTGTTACCTAACATTACAGTAGACGGTTACACTAAACATTATAGTAGACTGTTATCAAACATTACATTAGACTGTTATACTAACATTACATTAGACTGTTACACAAACATTATAGTAGTACTGTTACACTAAACATTATAGTAGAATTTTACACTAAACATTACATTAGACTGTTATACTAAACATTATAGTAGACTGTTTACTAAACATTACTAGACTGTTACACAAACATTATAGTAGACTGTTACACTAAACATTACAGTAGACTGTTACACTAAACTATTACATTATACTGTTCACTAAAATTACTGTAGACTGTTACACTAAACATTACAGTAGACTGTTACACTAAACATTATAGTAGACTGTTTACACTAAACTTACATTAGACTGTTATACTAAAACATTACATTAGACTGTAACTAAACATTATGTAGACTGATACACTAAACATTACATTAGACTGTTATACTAAACATTATAGTAGACTGGTTACACTAAACACTTACATTAGACTGTTACTAAACATTATAGTAGACTGTTACACTAAACATTGCATTAGACTTTTACACTAAAATTATAGTAGACTGTTACACTAAACATTATAGTAGACTGTTACACTAACATTACAGTTGACTGTTACACTAAACATTACATGTAGACTGTATTATACATAAACATTATAGTAGACTGTTACACCTAAACATTACATTAGACTGTTATACTAAACATTATAGTAGACTGTTTCACTAAACATTCATTAGACTGTTACTACTTAGTAATCTGTTACACTAACATTATGTAGACTGTTACACTAAACATTATTAGACGGTTACACTAAACATTAAGTAGACTGTTATACTAAACATTAGAGTAGACTGTTACACTAACATTACAGTTAGACTGTTCACTAGAACATTACTTAGACTTTTACACTAAACATAAGTAGACTGTTACACTAAACTTATAGTTACTGTTACACTAAACATTATAGTAGACTGTTACACTACACTTACAGTAGACTGTTACACTAAACATTATAGTAGACTGTTAACTAAACATTACATAGACTGTTACACTAAACATTACATAGTAGACTGTTACACTAAACATTAAGTAGACTGTTACACTAAACATTATAGTAGACTGTTACTACTAAACATTAAGTAGACTGTTACACCTAAACATTATAGTAGACTGTTATTACTAAACTATTACATAGACTGTGTACACTA
>NC_052311.1:4904767-4922267 GCF_016432855.1 Salvelinus namaycush
ACTAAACATTATAGTAGACTGTTACACTAAACATTATAGTAGACTGTTACACTAAACATTATAGTAGACTGTTATACTAAACATTACATTAGACTGTTACACTAAACATTATAGTAGACTGTTACACATTTACATTTACATTTAAGTCATTTAGCAGACGCTCTTATCCAGAGCGACTTACAAATTGGTGCATTCACCTTATGATATTACACTAAACATTACATTAGACTGTTATACTAAACATTATAGTAGACTGTTATACTAAACATTACAGTAGACTGTTACACTAAACATTACATTAGACTGTTATACTAAACATTATAGTAGACTGTTACACTAAACATTACATTAGACTGTTATACTAAACATTATAGTAGACTGTTACACTAAACATTACATTAGACTGTTACACTAAACATTACATTAGACTGTTACACTAAACATTATAGTAGACTGTTACACTAAACATTACATTAGACTGTTATACTGAACATTACAGTAGACTGTTATGCTAAACATTATAGTAGACTGTTATACTAAAAATTACATTAGACTGTTATACTAAACATTACATTAGACTGTTATACTAAACATTACATTAGACTGTTACACTAAACATTACAGTAGACTGTTACACTAAACATTATAGTAGACTGTTATACTAAACATTACATTAGACTGTTATACTAAACATTACATTAGACTGTTACACTAAACATTATAGTAGACTGTTACACTAAACATTATAGTAGACTGTTACACTAAACATTACATTAGACTGTTATACTAAACATTATAGTAGACTGTTACACTAAACATTACATTAGACTGTTACACTAAACATTATAGTAGACTGTTACACTAAACATTATAGTAGACTGTTACACTAAACATTACATTAGACTGTTACACTAAACATTATAGTAGACTGTTACACTAAACATTACAGTAGACTGTTACACTAAACATTATAGTAGACTGTTACACTAAACATTACATTAGACTGTTATACTAAACATTACATTAGACTGTTACACTAAACATTATATTAGACTGATACACTAAACATTACATTAGACTGTTATACTAAACATTATAGTAGACTGTTACACTAAACATTACATTAGACTGTTATACTAAACATTATAGTAGACTGTTACACTAAACATTGCATTAGACTGTTACACTAAACATTATAGTAGACTGTTACACTAAACATTATAGTAGACTGTTACACTAAACATTACATTAGACTGTTACACTAAACATTATAGTAGACTGTTATACTAAACATTATAGTAGACTGTTACACTAAACATTACATTAGACTGTTATACTAAACATTATAGTAGACTGTTACACTAAACATTGCATTAGACTGTTACACTAAACATTATAGTAGACTGTTACACTAAACATTATAGTAGACTGTTACACTAAACATTACATTAGACTGTTACACTAAACATTATAGTAGACTGTTATACTAAACATTATAGTAGACTGTTACACTAAACATTACATTAGACTGTTACACTAAACATTACAGTAGACTGTTACACTAAACATTACATTAGACTGTTACACTAAACATTACATTAGACTGTTATACTAAACATTATAGTAGACTGTTACACTAAACATTGCATTAGACTGTTACACTAAACATTATAGTAGACTGTTACACTAAACATTATAGTAGACTGTTACACTAAACATTACAGTAGACTGTTACACTAAACATTATAGTAGACTGTTACACTAAACATTACATTAGACTGTTATACTAAACATTATAGTAGACTGTTACACTAAACATTACATTAGACTGTTATACTAAACATTATAGTAGACTGTTACACTAAACATTGCATTAGACTGTTACACTAAACATTATAGTAGACTGTTACACTAAACATTATAGTAGACTGTTACACTAAACATTATAGTAGACTGTTACACTAAACATTATAGTAGACTGTTACACTAAACATTACATTAGACTGTTATACTGAACATTATAGTAGACTGTTATACTAAACATTATAGTAGACTGTTACACTAAACATTATAGTAGACTGTTATACTAAACATTATAGTAGACTGTTACACTAAACATTACATTAGACTGTTATACTAAACATTACAGTAGACTGTTACACTAAACATTATAGTAGACTGTTATACTAAACATTACATTAGACTGTTATACTAAACATTACATTAGACTGTTACACTAAACATTATAGTAGACTGTTACACTAAACATTATAGTAGACTGTTACACTAAACATTACATTAGACTGTTATACTAAACATTATAGTAGACTGTTATGCTAAACATTATAGTAGACTGTTACACTAAACATTATAGTAGACTGTTATACTAAACATTATAGTAGACTGTTACACTAAACATTACATTAGACTGTTACACTAAACATTACATTAGACTGTTACACTAAACATTACATTAGACTGTTATACTAAACATTACAGTAGACTGTTATACTAAACATTATAGTAGACTGTTACACTAAACATTACAGTAGACTGTTACACTAAACATTATAGTAGACTGTTACACTAAACATTACATTAGACTGTTATACTAAACATTACATTAGACTGTTACACTAAACATTATAGTAGACTGTTACACTAAACATTACATTAGACTGTTATACTAAACATTATAGTAGACTGTTACACTAAACATTACATTAGACTGTTATACTAAACATTATAGTAGACTTTTACACTAAACATTGCATTAGACTGTTACACTAAACATTATAGTAGACTGTTACACTAAACATTATAGTAGACTGTTACACTAAACATTACATTAGACTGTTACACTAAACATTATAGTAGACTGTTATACTAAACATTATAGTAGACTGTTACACTAAACATTATAGTAGACTGTTACACTAAACATTATAGTAGACTGTTACACTAAACATTACAGTAGACTGTTACACTAAACATTATAGTAGACTGTTATACTAAACATTACATTAGACTGTTATACTAAACATTATAGTAGACTGTTATACTAAACATTATAGTAGACTGTTACACTAAACATTATAGTAGACTGTTATACTAAACATTATAGTAGACTGTTACACTAAACATTATAGTAGACTGTTATACTAAACATTACATTAGACTGTTATACTAAACATTACATTAGACTGTTACACTAAACATTATAGTAGACTGTTACACTAAACATTATAGTAGACTGTTACACTAAACATTACATTAGACTGTTATACTAAACATTATAGTAGACTGTTACACTAAACATTACATTAGACTGTAACACAAAACATTATAGTAGACTGTTACACTAAACATTACATTAGACTGTTACACTAAACATTATAGTAGACTGTTACACTAAACATTACATTAGACTGTTACACTAAACATTATAGTAGACTGTTACACTAAACATTACTGTTGACTGTTACACTAAACATTACATTAGAGTGTTACACCAAACATTACAGTAGACTGTTACACTAAACATTACAGTAGACTGTTACACTAAACATTACAGTAGACTGTTACACTAAACATTACAGTAGACTGTTACACTAAACATTACATTAGACTGTTATACTAAACATTATAGTAGACTGTTATACTAAACATTACATTAGACTGTTATACTAAACATTATAGTAGACTGTTATACTAAACATTACATTAGACTGTTATACTAAACATTACATTAGACTGTTACACTAAACATTACAGTAGACTGTTACACTAAACATTACATTAGACTGTTATACTAAACATTACAGTAGACTGTTACACTAAACATTATAGTAGACTGTAACAATATACAGGTTGGTCTGACACTATACAGAGATAACCCAGGTTGATCAGACACTATACAGAGATAACCCAGGTTGGTCTAACACTATACAGAGATAACCCAGGTTGGTCTGACACTATACAGAGATAACCCAGGTTGGTTTGACACTATACAGAGATAACCCAGGTTGGTCTGACACTATACAGAGATAACCCAGGTTGGTCTGACACTATACAGAGATAACCCAGGTTGGTCTGACACTATACAGGGATAACCCAGGTTGGTCTAACACTATACAGAGATAACCCAGGTTGGTCTGACACTATACAGGGATAACCCAGGTTGATCAGACACTATACAGGGATAACCCAGGTTGATCAGACACTATACAGAGATAACCCAGGTTGGTCTAACACTATACAGAGATAACCCAGGTTGGTCTGACACTATACAGGGATAACCCAGGTTGATCAGACACTATACAGGGATAACCCAGGTTGGTCTGACACTATACAGAGATAACCCAGGTTGGTCTGACACTATACAGGGATAACCCAGGTTGATCAGACACTATACAGGGATAACCCAGGTTGATCAGACACTATACAGAGATAACCCAGGTTGGTCTAACACTATACAGAGATGACCCAGGTTGGTCTAACACTATACAGAGATAACCCAGGTTGGTCTGACACTATACAGAGATAACCCAGGTTGGTCTGACACTATACAGGGATACCCCAGGTTGATCAGACACTATACAGAGATAACCCAGGTTGGTCTGACACTATACAGGGATAACCCAGGTTGGTCAGACACTATACAGAGATAACCCGGATTGGTCTGACACTATACAGGGATAACCCAGGTTGGTCTGACACTATACAGGGATAACCCAGGTTGATCAGACACTATACAGAGATAACCCAGGTTGGTCTAACACTATACAGAGATAACCCAGGTTGGTTAGACACTATACAGAGATAACCCAGGTTGGTCAGACACTATACAGAGATAACCCAGGTTGGTCAGACACTATACAGAGATAACCCAGGTTGGTCAGACACTATACAGAGATAACCCAGGTTGGTCAGACACTATACAGGGATAACCCAGGTTGGTCAGACACTATACAGGGATAACCCAGGTTGATCAGACACTATACAGAGATAACCCAGGTTGGTCAGACACTATACAGAGATAACCCAGGTTGGTCAGACACTATACAGAGATAACCCGGGTTGGTCTGACACTATACTTGGGAAACAGAGCATATCTTTGGTTTGAGCACTGTCAAGGGCAGAGAACATTTAATGTCACCAATGACCAGATTGTGACTCATAGGTCTGCCATTAAATCAAGTCTTGAGGCTGGGCCGAGACAGTCGGCCTCTGCTCTGGTACTTAATGTACTGTAGCCAAGCCTGGGCTGAGAGAAAATGAGAAAAAGAGCTTTCTTTAGAGTAATGGTTGAAGGTTGAGCCTCTATCTAATGAACAACCATGACAGGAACTAGAAAATATACTATCCTACTCTCCTCTCTACCCAATTAATGTCATTCTCAGTTCAGAGTTCAACCGATATGACAGCCAGGTAAACAACCGTGGCCAAACACTGTTGCCCGGCCCAAGGGGGGGGAAACACATTATAGAATATAAAGACTGCCTGTTGACACAACGATAGGTGGATGAAGTGGAAAGGAACTTGCGTTCTGCAGGAGTTTCAATAGCCTCGCGAGCCACCCTGATCTCTCCAGCTTATAGGAATGGTGTTATCAGGGTGGTTCGTGAGGCTAGTGTCAATCCTGAATTGGTTCCCCAATACAATCAGGACATACAGTAAGGCCCTCTGTGTTATTGTAATATGCATATGACCCAAGATCATTATTGTCTCCATGAATATAAGGTTGGAAGATCTCCTGCTAGAGTCTCAATCCTTTGGGGAAAACTGCTTCTATATAAACACTTGGATCCCCCAGTACAATAAGGACATAAATACTAAATGTACAGCTGCCCATTTGCCATTCACATGACCCTATTCATACCATGTTCATGAGATTCCACAATGCTTCCCACTGATGACATGTGTTCTCCCAGCACCGCAGTGGTTGACGATGGAACATCTGTAGCTTATGAAACAGAGAGGAGTGAGCTCCATCCTGCCTTCCAGGATAGGATGATTTATCTGTCCGTGATCCGGAGCCCAACCCCCTTTCTATAAATGACTGTGACGAGGAGATGAAATCTTTTACTATAGACAGGTATAGGACTGGAATAACTTGGGCTGTGTCTCAAATAGCATTGTATTCCCCTATATAGTGCCCATAGGTCTCTGGTCAAAAGTAGTGCACTATATAGAGGATAGGGAGCCATTTGAGTCGCAGTCCTACTTGCCCTATCTCTGAAAGTCAAACACTTAACAGAATGCCGGAGTCTATTAGGATTCTGATGGGATAGGGGTCTGTTACTTGCATTGCTGTGAACAGTAAAGGGTAATTAACCATGTGTAAGGTGAGACGTTCTCATGCAAATCATGCATGGCTGCCTCTGAAATGCACTACTTTTGACCAGGGTCCTATGGGCAGTGAGGGTAAAACACATACGCATCTGAAATGGCACCTACTCCATATATAGTGCACTACTATGGGCCCTGGTCAAAAGTAGTACACTATATAGGAATTAGAGTGCCATTTCAGACTCGTTCTATGTTTTAAACTTTCTCAGTACGGGTGTCTTATGAGAAAGTGATGGGTGCTTTATTTTGTCAACAAATAGACAACAACATTGGCCCTACTAGTAAGGGCTTCCCACTGAAATATTCTAATGGATTCCCCACTGTGTCACAAAGGTCACTGGGTATGAATCGTCTTCCCCGCTGAGAAACAATAAAGTCGACATCTTGGGTCATTATTAAAATGAGTAATGTGGCTAATTAAGATAATCAACTGATTAGTTAGGGTATTACCACTTCAGAAGAAAACGTTGTAGCTGTTGCATACGTAATGGTACTAATCATCCTGGCTGGTTCTGTTTTCTCTTCTCCATATCATCTAGTAATAATGTTGTTTTCACAGCTTCAGGGAGACGGCAGCTTTTGTTGTTGTTCTTGAGCAAGAAGGGAATACCATTCCAACACATGTCTCTGCAGGCTTATGGTGATTTCTTAGCCAACATGATATGGGCATCTGTCGTAAGCTAAGGAAATCACATCCTCCCAGAATGAGAGATATATAGACTTGGAATCAATCAGGTTTAATATGAGTTGCAACAAGACAACGAGCAATCAGTCAGGAGCAGAGAGATTTTCAACATCAAAGGAGGGACTCAGCATTATTTTGTGTGTGTGTGTGTGTGTGTGTGTGTGTGTGTGTGTGTGTGTGTGTGTGTGTGTGTGTGTGTGTGTGTGTGTGTGTGTGTGTGTGTGTGTGTGTGTGTGTGTGTGTGTGTGTGTGTGTGTGTGTGTGTGTGTGTGTAATATCTGTATTTAGTCTTCATGGTCTCAGGTCCCTGTACTGGGACTCATGATTTTACTCAATAAGACTGTCCTAGAAGCAATAACAATCTAAAACAATCTATTTCTAACAACAACCAAAACATAACAACACAGAGTAGGGCTTTGAATGTCAGAAGGAACATTAAACCCTCCAGCTAGTATTTACAATATCTTTACTGAGAAAGTACAGTGGGGACATTCTACACTGCGGTAGAACATACTGTTATGATATGGGGTGTAGTTTAGTGTTATTGTTAGGACATAGAAAAACCTACTATCCAGGATACAGTTCCATATTCCATCAGCAGGTGGCAGCACCAACCGAGTCTAGATGCTGAGTCAAGCGTTTATCAAATCAAATCAAATCAAATTTTATTTGTCACATGCACATGGTTAGCAGATGTTAATGCGAGTGTAGCGAAATGCTTGTGCTTCTAGTTCCGACCATGCAGTAATATCTAACGAGTAATCTAACCTAACAATTTCACAACAACTACCTTATACACACAAGTGTAAAGGAATGAATATGAATATGTACATAAAAATATATGGATGAGCGATGGCCGAACGGCATAGGCAAGATGCAGTAGATGGTATAGAGTACAGTATGTACATATGAGATGAGTAATGTAGGGTATGTAAACATTATATAAAGTGACATTGTTTAAAGTGGCTAGTGATACATTTATTACATCAATTTTCATTATTAAAGTGGCTAGAGATGAGTCAGTATGTTGGCAGCAGCCACTCAATGTTAGTGATGGCTGTTTAACTGTGATGGCTGATTGACTGTAGACCCTGCCACATACCTCTTGTGTCTGAGCTGTTGAATTGTGACTCTACTTTGTCTCTATACTGGCGCTTAGCTTGTTTGATTGCCTTGCGGAGGGAATAGCTACAGTGTTTGTTTTCGGTCATGTTTCCGGTCACCTTGCCCTGATTAAAAGTAGTGGTTCGCGCTTTCAGTTTTGTGCAAATGCTGCCATCAATCCACGGTTTCTGGTTGGGGAATGTTTTAGTAGACGCTGTGGGTACAACATCACCGATGCACTTGCTAATAAACTCGCTCACCGAATCAGCTATTCATCAATGTTATTGTCCGATGCTATTTAATAATGACCCAAGATGTTGACTTTATTGTTTCTCAGCGGGGAAGACGATTGACAGCTGCCTCTGATTGAGAACCATATCAGGCCAAACACAGAAATAGCAAAACATAGAAATACAAACATAGACTGCCCACCCCAACTCACGCCCTGACCATACTAAATAAAGACAAAACAAGGGAAAACAGGTCAGGAACGTGACAGTCTGATTAGGGCGGGATATACACGACTGTGATTATGATCGAAGAGAATTCTCTTGGTAGATAATGTGGTCAGTATTTGATTGTAAGGAATTCTAGGTCAGGTGAACAAAAGGACTTGAGTTCCTGTATGTTATTATGATCACACCACGTCTCGTTAATCATAAGGCATACACCCCCTTCTTCTTCTTATCAGAGAGATGTTTGTTTCTGTCTGCGCGATGCGTGAAGAAGCCGGGTGGCTGTACCGACTCTGATGACATATCCCGAGTGAGCCATGACCAGAAGTGAAACAAAGAACGTTACAATCTCTGATGTCTCTCTGGAAGGCAAACCTTGCTCGGATTTCGTCTACCTTGTTGTCAAGAGACTGGACATTGGCGAGTAGTATGCCCGGGAGCGGTGCGCAATGTGCCCGTCTACGGAGCCTGACCAGAAGACCGCTCCGTCTGCCTCTTCTGCGGTCGCTGGCTGGGATCCGATCGATTGTCCTGGGTGGTGGACCAAACTGCCACGCCCTGGTTTGGTCAGGGTGTGATTTGGGGTGGGCATTCTATGTTTTGTTTTCTATGATTTTGTGTTTCTATGTTTTGGCCGGGTAGGGTTCTCAATCAGGGACAGCTGTCTATCGTTGTCTCTGATTGGGAACCATACTTAGGTAGCCCTTTTTCCCTCCTTTCGTTGTGGGTAGTTTACTTTGTTAGTGGCACTTATGCCCTGTAAGCTTCATGGTCGTTTTTGTTATTTATTGTTTTTTTGGCGACATTTTAACAAATAAAAAGAAAATGTACGCTCACTACGCTGCACCTTGGTCCACTTCCTTCAACGACGGCAGTGACGGCAGTGACACAAACAAAGGATCCGCTTCGGGAAAGTCGTATTCCTGGTCATAATGTTGGTGAGTTGACGTTGCTCTTATATCCAATAGTTCCTCCCGACTGTATGTAATAAAACCTAATATTTCCTGGGGTAACAATGTAAGAACTAAACACATAAAAAAACAAAATACTGCATTGTTTCCTAGGAACGCGAAGCGAGGCGGCCATCTCTGTCTGCACCGGAAGTAATTATTTGCACACAGGTGTAAGTAATTAGGATGTATTGTGAATTTGAGAACTCCGGTAAGGTAGCCGTCTCCCTGGGCACATGTACACTCAACAGCTGGTCGCATACACTGAATTCTTCCATTTATACACGCATCAAATCAGGTTACAGACCGTGTAGCTAGGCCTAAGACCACTAGACATAATGAGTCAGGTTCCAGACCATGTAGCTAGGCCTAAGACCACTAGACATAATGAGTCAGGTTACAGACCATGTAGCTAGGCCTAAGACCCCTAGACATAATGAGTCAGGTTCCAGACCATGTAGCTAGGCCTAAGACCCCTAGAAATATTGAGTCAGGTTCCAGACCATGTAGCTAGGCCTAAGACCACTAGACATAATGAGTCAGGTTACAGACCATTTAGCTAGGCCTAAGACCACTAGACATAACGAGTCAGGTTACAGACCATTTAGCTAGGCCTAAGACCCCTAGACATAATGAGTCAGGTTACAGACCATGTAGCTAGGCCTAAGACCCCTAGACATAATGAGTCACGTTACAGACCATGTAGCTAGGCCTAAGACCCCTAGACATAACGAGTCAGGTTACAGACCATGTAGCTAGACCTAAGACCACTAGACATAATGAGTCAGGTTACAGACCATTTAGCTAGGCCTAAGACTCGTAGACATAACGAGTCAGGTTACAGACCATTTAGCTAGGCCTAAGACCCATAGACATAACGAATCAGGTTACAGACCATTTAGCTAGGCCTAAGACTCGTAGACATAACGAGTCAGGTTACAGACCATGTAGCTAGGCCTAAGACCACTAGACATAATGAGTCAGGTTACAGACCATGTAGCTAGGCCTAAGACCGCTAGACATAATGAGTCAGGTTCCAGACCGTGTAGCTAGGCCTAAGACCACTAGACATAATGAGTCAGGTTACAGACCATGTAGCTAGGCCTAAGACCCCTAGACATAATGAGTCACGTTACAGACCATGTAGCTAGGCCTAAGACCCCTAGACATAACGAGTCAGGTTACAGACCATGTAGCTAGACCTAAGACCCCTAGACATAACGAGTCAGGTTACAGACCATGTAGCTAGACCTAAGACCCCTAGACATAACGATGCAGGTTACAGACCATTTAGCTAGGCCTAAGACCCCTAGACATAACGAATCAGGTTACAGACCATTTAGCTAGGCCTAAGACCCCTAGACATAACGAATCAGGTTACAGACCATTTAGCTAGGCCTAAGACCCCTAGACATAACGAATCAGGTTACAGACCATTTAGCTAGGCCTAAGACCCCTAGACATAACGAATCAGGTTACAGACCATTTAGCTAGGCCTAAGACTCGTAGACATAACGAGTCAGGTTACAGACCATGTAGCTAGGCCTAAGACCCCTAGACATAATGAGTCAGGTTACAGACCATGTAGCTAGGCCTAAGACCCCTAGACATAACGAGTCAGGTTACAGACCATTTAGCTAGGCCTAAGACCCCTAGACATAACGAATCAGGTTACAGACCATTTAGCTAGGCCTAAGACTCGTAGACATAACGAGTCAGGTTACAGACCATGTAGCTAGGCCCAAGACCATTAGACATAATGAGTCAGGTTACAGACCGTGTAGCTAGGCCTAAGACCACTAGACATAATGAGTCAGGTTACAGACCATGTAGCTAGGCATAAGACCACTAGACATAACGAGTCAGGTTACAGACCATGTAGCTAGGCCTAAGACCCTTAAAGCTACTTACTAAAGCTACTTATGAATTTAGCCTTGAGGGCAGAATTGCCCCTAGACATAACGAGTGCAGCAAAATCAGTAGGCTAGTTTTTGGTTCGGTAACAATACACTGTCTCCATCTAATACTGTTTTATGTCTTTTCATCATACACAGCACTGCTAATAAAACATACCAATCTTTTATTTTTCACTAGAGTCAAACCAAAGACTTCAGAGGATATCTCCAAAATGGACTGTTGGGAACAGTTAAACGATGCTTAATTTATATATATATATATATATACCCATTAAATCCCACAGTACGTGCAGAGAATGTGTGTGTGTGTGCTTTTTTCAAAGAGGTTTCTTCTGGACTGATACACAAGTGACATTCATTTCCCATCTCCTTGATGTATTCCTGAAGGTCCATCCTGCTATCTAGATGGAGGGAAGTTATCTCCCTTCGGGGAGCAATATCATAGATCATAAACGGCAAGCTTTGCATAAATAAGTAATCTATATGAGAACATTAGAAGTCTGCCCCATGCACAGTTCTGCCCCCAAGGCTAAATTCGTAAGTAGCTTTGGTAAACATTTATATTTAATATTTGACTTTCTCAATTTCCTTTTCATGAAAGCAAAATAAATATTGGAACCACTAGTTATGACTGGTCAACCAAAACCATAATGGAACCACTAGTTCTGACTAGACTTGACTGTGTGGTCAATCATGATGGAACCACTAGTCATGACTGGTCAACCATGATGGAACCACTAGTCATGACTGGTCAACCATGATGGAACCACTAGTCATGACTGGTCAACCAAAACCATAATGGAACCACTAGTTCTGACTAGACTTGACTGTGTGGTCAACCATGATGGAACCACTAGTCATGACTGGTCAACCATGATGGAACCACTAGTCATGACTGGTCAACCACAACCATGATGGAACCACTAGTCATGACTGGTCAACCATGATGGAACCACTAGTCATGACTGGTCAACCACAACCATGATGGGTCCACTAGTCATTACTGGGTGGTCAACCATAACCATGATGGGACCACTAGTCATTACTGGGTGGTCAACCACAACCATGATGGGACCACTAGTCATTACTGGGTGGTCAACCATAACCATGATGGGACCACTAGTCATTACTGGGTGGTCAACCATAACCATGATGGGACCACTAGTCATTACTGGGTGGTCAACCATAACCATGATGGGACCACTAGTCATTACTGGGTGGTCAACCATAACCATGATGGGACCACTAGTCATTACTGGGTGGTCAACCATAACCATGATGGGACCACTAGTCATTACTGGGTGGTCAACCACAACCATGATGGAACCACTAGTCATTACTGGGTGGTCAACCACAACCATGATGGGACCACTAGTCATTACTGGGTGGTCAACCACAACCATGATGGGACCACTAGTCATTACTGGGTGGTCAACCATAACCATGATGGGACCACTAGTCATTACTGGGTGGTCAACCATAACTGTGTTATGACTGTGTGGTCAACAGTAATCTACGAGATGAAGCCTATAAGGAAACATGCCAGACATCAAATATCGTCACCAAATAAATGTCAGCAATCTGATCAAATCAGCCTGGTATATTTGATTGAATTCCAGCACTCTGCGGTTGGAACGTCTAATCTGGCAACATGCCTAGGCTGTAATGTAAGCAGACCATTGAGAGATTGCATGGCTGGAATGTGCAATTCATATAACCACATAACATTAAAGTAGAATGTAGACTATTGAACGTCCACGGCATCAACTGGGATGGCAGAAGGCAAACACAAACACTCATAAAACAGCCCTGGAATGGAACAGGCTTGACTGTGTCTATGTGTGTCTGTGTGTCTGTGTGTCTGTGTGTCTGTGTGTGTGTGTGTGTGTGTGTGTCTGTGTGTGTGCTTGCTGTGTGCTGTGCTATCGAGTGACGTTTACATTCATTAGATTGAGGAGATTCTAAAGGAGCACTTAAACGACAGGATTAATAATGTCTGCTCTCGATGTGAACTGAACGTTTTGACACCTTCAGTCATGTTACCACAGCACTAGCAGTTAGCCTCTTCAGTCATGTTACCACAGCACTAGCAGTTAGCCTCTTCAGTCATGTTACCACAGCACTAGCAGTTAGCCTCTTCAGTCATGTTACCACAGCACTAGCAGTTAGCCTCTTCAGTCATGTTACCACAGCACTAGCAGTTAGCCTCTTCAGTCATGTTACCACAGCACTAGCAGTTAGCCTCTTCAGTCATGTTACCACAGCGCTAGCAGTTAGCCTCTTCAGTCATGTTACCACAGCACTAGCAGTTAGCCTCTTCAGTCATGTTACCACAGCACTAGCAGTTAGCCTCTTCAGTCATGTTACCACAGCACTAGCAGTTAGCCTCTTCAGTCATGTTACCACAGCACTAGCAGTTAGCCTCTTACTCTACGCTCTACGGAGCGTGTTCACAAATATGTGCTTAAATGATTCATGTTCTAAGGTTATTTAGAAAGTCCTAACATGTTTAGAAACTAATGGTAGACAACTTCATAATGGGTTTATTGATTGCTTTTCTATTACAAAGTGCAATTAGCTTCACAAATGAGATGTTTTAACAATCAACATAAATACACAGGACTACACAGGACTGCATACTAGTGGGTTTACATGGTGAAAGAGAACATTCATGTCACAAGCCACAACAAACACATACACCATCCCAACAATTCCAAAAGGTCCACTGCATGAGAAAAGGAATATGTGGATATTGTCTGAAAATGTACCAAATATGTGGACTTTTTTCTCAGGTGTCAACCAACAAACTCTAGTTGTCAATTCCTCCTGCAAACGGACCACATGATTGTACCATCATTCTGATAGAAGATAGGTTGGACTAACTAAGGCTTTCCAAGCAAAGTAACAATAGTACATTGTCTTGGTATTCGGGTGGCTATGGATGGCAGCCTGCTGGCTGAGCCCATAATGTTTATGCTTTAATTAGCTAGTTCTTTGATATATATTTTACGATGACCCTGGTAATTAAAGCGTGATTAATCTTAAATAAAAGGGGAATGTTGCATGTTTAAAAAAAATTGCATTTGGTTTGTGGTAGGTAGGTTACAAAATAATTGTGTCATTTATGAGTGGAAAATTACAGGTCATGTTCATGTGTGACAGTCCACAGTTTAACACCACACAATGGTCCTTACACAATCGGATCATAATGTGTTTTTTTGAATGTTGTTTTTCAAACACCACTAAACACAACAAAACAAAACACAACATAATAACATAATAGGTTAACCAAATTCTCCATTCTTTCCGGTACTTTCTAATTCCTATTGATGACGATAGGGTTCCACAGGCAGATTTGATCAGACTATAAGGAGATAAGCTGGCTAGGTCCTTATCTGTGTCCCAAAATGAGAAAGTTATTTTTTTCATCTTCCATCCAGGTAGCACTGCAGTGTTCATAAGTGCTGTGTGTGTGGGGAAGAGAGGGAGGACATTAAGGGGTGCGTCGCAAATGGTGCCCTATTCCCTTTATAGTGCACAACTTTATGTTGATTGACCCAAAAGTAGTGCACTACTTTATATTCCATGACCCAAAAGCAGTGCACTACTTTATATTGCATGACCCAAAAGCAGTGCACTACTTTATATTGCATGACCCAAAAAGTAGTGCACTACTTTATATTGCATGACCCAAAAGTAGTGCACTACTTTATATTGCATGGCCCAAAAGTAGTGCACTACAAAGGGAATAGGATGTCATTTGGGACTTAACCAAAGTATGCTGCTGCAGAGGGAGAAAGACATTAATTCAGAATGCAGTTCAGTTGAATTGCTTTTTAGCAATACTCTTGTCTCATTGCATTCTCCTCGTAGTCACAAACCTCTCCTCCTCGAGGCCGTGTTGGTGACTAACACTAAACAGTCACAGCTTGTCAATCAATCAAATTCAATCAAATGTATTTGTAAAGCACTAGAGACCCTTGTGTCAATATCTACAAAGACCATAGAGCTCTTCTCATTAAGCCTCTTTGCTCTTGAGGTTAAAACTTTTGCTCCACAACAGGAATTACATACTTAGGGTGTGTCTCCTCTGGTCAAAATTAGTGCACTATAAAGGGAATAGGTTGCGATTTGGGACGCAGTGGGAAACTCCTCATTGTGTTTGAGAAGAATAATGGAAATAAACCTCTAAATGGAAGGAGAATGATACTGGCACATCCGACACATCAGAGAAAAGGAATAAGGAATTAGTCTAAGCAATGAGTGACTCCATGGGTTTGAAGAGAGGAGATGATCGTGCAGTTCACGTCCTTTTCCCCCTCTGCGTGTTAACTCTAGGCCGGCTTGGGAAAAGATGGATTCAGCAGAGTGCAGCCTGGTTTAATGTCCCATGTGCTTCTCATTTCCACACAGCACTGCATTTAGAAAATACTGTCTGGCCGTGGCCCAAATCACACCCTATTCCCTGCATATTGTACTATGAGCCCCCGGGTTAAAAATAGTGCACTATGTGTAGGGAATAGGTTGTCATGTGGGATGTAGTTTCTTGGCCGCTGCAACTGGCATTTCCCTGCTGTATTGTTGAATCAGAGTAGTGACCTGCTAGCTGTGGCAGTATATTGCGATTCAATATTGGAGCGAAGGCAGCGAACACACAAACAAATCACCAAGGATGCAGACTGCAATGTTTTTTTTTTTAAACACAAAAAACCATCATAACACAAAATGAAAGAAACCGTTTTTCAGTGTGATTGGTATGTCAGGAGACATATCTTTTAGATTTTTGATTCAGACACAAAGAATCATACGCACACACACACAGAGGTTGAAAGTGGGGATCTGAAGGATGAACGTCTTGGATGTCTTTCTGTCAAGCTGCTGTTGACAAGGCTTCCTTGGAGGGATGCTTTCAACCAGACCTCCATGGTGTGACTCAATGTGAATCACACGAGCTCACAGAGCTCACAGAGCACACAGACCTAACACTTTACCGAGGAGAGTCGGAGACTAGGGGGAGGCCTGAATGTCAGTCATTTCACACAGAAGGTTGGGAATAAATTGTTTCTCTAGAGCCTTATGTCAAGAATATAAGACTATCTGTAACCATTGAACCTGTCTGCAGACAGCTTAAGTGACTCTTGGGTTATGATGGTTTTTTCTCTGCTCTTTTCCCAAATTGAAATTGCATTGAGACATCTCTATGTCACTCTTATGACAGCTCTATGTCCCTCATGCACCTGGGGTCTATATCTGACCCAACCATTACATATGGCATCGCTCAGTTGTTAGACACTAGGGCTAGGCTAACAGGGTATGAGTATGCACGCATGACGGTAAAAAATAATAATATATTATTATTGTATTATTGTTACATGACAAAATGTACATCTCACACCCAAATCAGGTATGTATTAGTAGGCAATGCTATGTACACGCACATAATGATTCCACACGGGCCGAGACCCGCAATCATCTGCACAATACAAGCGGCACGAAAGCCAAAACAGCACAGCACAGGTACTCACACGACCAATCAATCAATCAAATGTATTTATAAAGCCCTTTTACCATCAGCCGACCAACGGATATTGGAACAATAATCGACAGCCCAATGGTGAACCGAAGGGCACATTTATACAATTCCAATCAGGGAAATGGGGATCAGGTGTACGTAATGACACAGTTCCGGAGGGATCCGTGACATTGATTTGTATTTTGTCAGAGCAGATCAAGTCTGACATTTCAAAGTGGAAATGCAAAACTTTAGAAGCCTTTTTAAAAGTCAAATATAGTATACGTTTGCGTTTCCTGCAGGAAAATTCTCAGCATTAAAGAGTAATCAAATTTCGGTCCTACAACTGTAGCTGCATACACTAAAGTTGAGTAGTTGAGGAACAATGGGGAAAGTAATTCTGCTTTGAAATTTGATAAACTTGTAATCCCACTTTGGCACTTCATTTTTTGGTACACATACCAAAGAGCTCTACTTTGTCTACACCCATTCAACATTGTTCAGACCCTCTTAAGCCCATCTCTTTA
>NC_052311.1:4927267-5039639 GCF_016432855.1 Salvelinus namaycush
TGTTTCCACAAAATACATTTTTTCCAATTAAGTTTTCATTAACAGCACAAAAATCTGAAGTTCAATTTGTTTCCATTGCATTTTCAACTCTACCCATAATTTTGTCACAAAAACTGTTGTGTTAAATAGCAAATGTATCTACTCTGGTCTTGGCACCTGCTCTCTAGCCAACAGCTCACAGATACAGTGAAGGTAGGCTAGTCTACATGATGAGATTATTTTGGAGAAGAGCGAGAATATTTAGTTGTCAAACGGCAGTCAAGCATTGATCATCATGTCACCAGAATAAGACCCTGGATATTTATTGAAAGGAGCATCAAGATAGCCATGCACTTTCACTACCCTGTGAAGTTCCTAATAACTGATTTAATCTGTAGCTTAATAAACGGCATGGTTTCCCGAGTCATAGTGGGAGGACCACACACCATCATCGTGTGACTCAAAGTTTACTTTTTACAGGCATAAAACGATCCCACCATATGGAACGAACAAATTATCTGTCAGCATTTGTAAAATTGTGCTGAAACTTCCTGTTTACATCACAGCTGTCCTGAGCTGTCGTGATTTTTTTTAATGGTATGACTTTACATGCATAAAAACTGTGGATGGAAATGTGGTTACAAGCACGATGTCTCTGAGATATACACAGAAACCAATAAAACTCATCTGAAAATTGCTTTTGTGATGCTGTGTTTTAGCACCAAATGGAACTGCCTTAACCAATTAAAAAGGGGAAATTAAAACGGGAAATGGGTTTTCAATTTGATTGACATGTTACTAATTCAACAGCAGAATGGAACCAAGGTGGGTGCAGATAGAAGCAGAATTTTCTACAGTGTAGCTCAAGCAACACTTGCAGTTAAAGGCTGGAAAGACTTACAAAGACTTACATGCACATTTGTGGCCTGCTGGAGGTCATTTTGCAGGGCGCTGGCAGTGCACCTCCTTGCACAAAGGCGGAGGTAGCGGTCCTGCTGCTGGGTTGTTGCCCTCCTACGGCCTCCTCCACGTCTCCTGATGTACTGGCCTGTCTCCTGGTAGCGCCTCCATGCTCTGGACACTACGCTGACAGACACAGCAAACCTTTTTGCCACAGCTTGCATTGATGTGCCATCCTGGATGAACTGCACTACCTGAGCCACTTGTGTGGGTTGTAGACTCCGTCTCATGCTACCACTAGAGTGAGAGCACCGCCAGCATTCAAAAGTGACCAAAACATCAGCCAGGAAGCATAGGAACTGAGAAGTGGTCTGTGGTCACCACCTGCAGAATCACTCCTTTTTTGGGGGTGTCTTGCTAATTGCCTATAATTTCCACCTTTTGTCTATTCCATTTGCACAACAGCATGTGAAATGTATTGTCAATCAGTGTTGCTTCCTAAGTGGACAGTTTGATTTCACAGAAGTGTGATTGACTTGGAGTTACATTGTGTTGTTTAAGTGTTCCCTTTATTTTTTTGAGCAGTGTATATTGGTTTCCTGCCCGTGAATTCATGGCAAATCAGCTTTCTCAAGATAACTAGCTAGCGATTCTACCAAGCTGGCTAACTGATGTTAGTGAATTTTGATTTGAATAAACCAGCTTATTTTTGATGTTTCTACTGTCTCCTGACTACACAAGAGGGACTACAACGCATGGTGAGCATTCACCACTAAGAAGGTTTCCTCCAAAGTTATGAGCAGGTTGTCATCATTATCCTGAGTGAGTGGAGAGCTTCATGACAAACTTCATCTCGTTCTACAAGACCGGCAGAAGGAGTCAACAGCTACACAGAACCATGACTCACTGTCTGTAGGAGCGATCCATTTTTATGAATGGGGTGGTGTACCTAATAAACTGGCCGGCAGCAGCACATAACATACTAACAGAGAGACACTGTCAAGTATTTGTTGTGATACACAGTGATGAACTGCAGTCAAGTCACACCAGAGTCAGCCATTAGGAACCTCAATACAGGAAGGACATACACTGTTTGTTGTGTTAAACGTTATAAGTCAAGTCACACCAGAGAACGTCATGTTGTTTGTTGTGACAGACTTTACAGTCCCCGGCTGTAGTCAGATCACAGCACACCAGAGAACGTCATGTTGTTTGATGTGACAGACGTTACAGTCCCCGGCTGTAGTCAGATCACAGCACACCAGAGAACGTCATGTTGTTTGTTGTGACAGACTTTACAGTCCCCGGCTGTAGTCAGATCACAGCACACCAGAGAACGTCATGTTGTTTGTTGTGACAGACTTTACAGTCCCCGGCTGTAGTCAGATCACAGCACACCAGAGAACGTCATGTTGTTTGTTGTGACAGACGTTACAGTCCCCGGCTGTAGTCAGATCACAGCACACCAGAGAACGTCATGTTGTTTGTTGTGACAGACTTTACAGTCCCCGGCTGTAGTCAGATCACAGCACACCAGAGAACGTCATGTTGTTTGTTGTGACAGACTTTACAGTCCCCGGCTGTAGTCAGATCACAGCACACCAGAGAACGTCATGTTGTTTGTTGTGACAGACTTTACAGTCCCCGGCTGTCGTCAGATCACAGCACACCAGAGAACGTCATGTTGTTTGTTGTGACAGACGTTACAGTCCCCGGCTGTAGTCAGGTCACAGCACACCAGAGAACGTCATGTTGTTTGTTGTGACAGACGTTACAGTCCCCGGCTGTAGTCAGGTCACAGCACACCAGAGAACGTCATGTTGTTTGTTGTGACAGACGTTACAGTCCCCGGCTGTAGTCAGGTCACAGCACACCAGAGAACGTCATGTTGTTTGTTGTGACAGACTTTACAGTCCCCGGCTGTAGTCAGGTCACACCACACCAGAGAACGTCATGTTGTTTGTTGTGACAGACGTTACAGTCCCCGGCTGTAGTCAGATCACAGCACACCAGAGAACGTCATGTTGTTTGTTGTGACAGACGTTACAGTCCTGTGCTGTAGTCAGGTCACAGCACACCAGAGAACGTCATGTTGTTTGTTGTGACAGACGTTACAGTCCTGTGCTGTAGTCAGGTCACAGCACACCAGAGAACGTCATGTTGTTTGTTGTGACAGACTTTACAGTCCCCGGCTGTAGTCAGGTCACAGCACACCAGAGAACGTCATGTTGTTTGTTGTGACAGACTTTACAGTCCCCGGCTGTAGTCAGGTCACAGCACACCAGAGAACGTCATGTTGTTTGTTGTGACAGACGTTACAGTCCCCGGCTGTAGTCAGATCACAGCACACCAGAGAACGTCATGTTGTTTGTTGTGACAGACTTTACAGTCCCCGGCTGTAGTCAGATCACAGCACACCAGAGAACGTCATGTTGTTTGATGTGACAGACGTTACAGTCCTGTGCTGTAGTCAGGTCACAGCACACCAGAGAACGTCATGTTGTTTGTTGTGACAGACGTTACAGTCCTGTGCTGTAGTCAGGTCACACCACACCAGAGAACGTCATGTTGTTTGTTGTGACAGACGTTACAGTCCCCAGCTGTACACACCAGGGTAAGTCATGATCTCCAGATGTCAAGTATCAAACCACTCCCTTGTCTCAATCAGCTCCTTGTGAAGGATGATTATTCCTAGAATGTCATTCTATTCCCTGAATAGTGCACTACTTTTGACCAGGGCCCTATTCAGGGAATAGGGTTCAATTTAGGGAAATTAGTTGAATTTAGGGCACAGGGTTATATTTGGGACGCAGTCCCTGTTTAGCAGTATAACCGTCTCCACCAACACCACCGTCAAGTACCAGTAGGACATCCTGAGTACCAGTAGGATTCCCTGAGTACCAGTAGGACTCCCTGAGTACCAGTAGGACTCCCTGAGTACCAGTAGGACTCCTTGAGTACCAGTAGGACTCCCTGAGTACCAGTAGGACTCCTTGAGTACCAGTAGGACTCCTTGAGTACCAGTAGGACTCCCTGAGTACCAGTAGGACTCCTTGAGTACCAGTAGGACTCCCTGAGTACCAGTAGGACTCCTTGAGTACCAGTAGGACTCCATGAGTACCAGTAGGACTCCCTGAGTACCAGTAGGACTCCTTGAGTACCAGCAGGACGTCTCCCTGATTATCAACTATAATATAATACCAGCAGGACGTCTCCCTGATTATCAACTATAATATAATACCAGCAGGACGTCTCCCTGATTATCAACTATAATATAATACCAGCAGGACGTCTCCCTGATTATCAACTATAATATAATACCAGCAGGACGTCTCCCTGATTATCAACTATAATATAATACCAGCAGGACGTCTCCCTGATTATCAACTATAATATAATACCAGCAGGACGTCTCCCTGATTATCAACTATAATATAATACCAGCAGGACGTCTCCCTGATTATCAACTATAATAAAATACCAGCAGGACGTCTCCCTGATTATCAACTATAATATAATACCAGCAGGACATCTCCCTGATTATCAACTATAATATAATACCAGCAGGACGTCTCCCTGATTATCAACTATAATATAATACCAGCAGGACATCTCCCTGATTATCAACTATAATATAATACCAGCAGGACGTCTCCCTGATTATCAACTATAATATAATACCAGCAGGAAGTCTCCCTGATTATCAACTATAATATAATACCAGCAGGACGTCTCCCTGATTATCAACTATAATATAATACCAGCAGGACGTCTCCCTGATTATCAACTATAATATAATACCAGCAGGACATCTCCCTGATTATCAACTATAATATAATACCAGCAGGACGTCTCCCTGATTATCAACTATAATATAATACCAGCAGGACATCTCCCTGATTATCAACTATAATATAATACCAGCAGGACGTCTCCCTGATTATCAACTATAATATAATACCAGCAGGAAGTCTCCCTGATTATCAACTATAATATAATACCAGCAGGACGTCTCCCTGATTATCAACTATAATATAATACCAGCAGGACGTCTCCCTGATTATCAACTATAATATAATACCAGCAGGACGTCTCCCTGATTATCAACTATAATATAATACCAGCAGGACGTCTCCCTGATTATCAACTATAATATAATACCAGCAGGACGTCTCCCTGATTATCAACTATAATAAAATACCAGCAGGACGTCTCCCTGATTATCAACTATAATAAAATACCAGCAGGACGTCTCCCTGATTATCAACTAAAATACTAGCAGGACGTCTCCCTGATTATCAACTATAATAAAATACCAGCAGGACGTCTCCCTGATTATCAACTATAATAAAATACCAGCAGGACGTCTCCCTGATTATCAACTATAATATAATACCAGCAGGACGTCTCCCTGATTATCAACTATAATATAATACCAGCAGGACGTCTCCCTGATTATCAACTATAATATAATACCAGCAGGACGTCTCCCTGATTATCAACTATAATATAATACCAGCAGGACGTCTCCCTGATTATCAACTATAATATAATACCAGCAGGACGTCTCCCTGATTATCAACTATAATAAAATACCAGCAGGACATCTCCCTGATTATCAACTATAATATAATACCAGCAGGACGTCTCCCTGATTATCAACTATAATATAATACCAGCAGGACGTCTCCCTGATTATCAACTATAATATAATACCAGCAGGACGTCTCCCTGATTATCAACTATAATATAATACCAGCAGGACGTCTCCCTGATTATCAACTATAATATAATACCAGCAGGACGTCTCCCTGATTATCAACTATAATATAATACCAGCAGGACGTCTCCCTGATTATCAACTATAATATAATACCAGCAGGACATCTCCCTGATTATCAACTATAATATAATACCAGCAGGACGTCTCCCTGATTATCAACTATAATATAATACCAGCAGGACGTCTCCCTGATTATCAACTATAATATAATACCAGCAGGACGTCTCCCTGATTATCAACTATAATATAATACCAGCAGGACGTCTCCCTGATTATCAACTATAATATAATACCAGCAGGACATCTCCCTGATTATCAACTATAATATAATACCAGCAGGACGTCTCCCTGATTATCAACTATAATATAATACCAGCAGGACGTCTCCCTGATTATCAACTATAATATAATACCAGCAGGACGTCTCCCTGATTATCAACTATAATATAATACCAGCAGGACGTCTCCCTGATTATCAACTATAATATAATACCAGCAGGACGTCTCCCTGATTATCAACTATAATATAATACCAGCAGGACGTCTCCCTGATTATCAACTATAATATAATACCAGCAGGACGTCTCCCTGATTATCAACTATAATATAATACCAGCAGGACGTCTCCCTGATTATCAACTATAATATAATACCAGCAGGACGTCTCCCTGATTATCAACTATAATATAATACCAGCAGGACGTCTCCCTGATTATCAACTATAATATAATACCAGCAGGACGTCTCCCTGATTATCAACTATAATATAATACCAGCAGGACGTCTCCCTGATTATCAACTATAATATAATACCAGCAGGACGTCTCCCTGATTATCAACTATAATAAAATACCAGCAGGACGTCTCCCTGATTATCAACTAAAATACCAGCAGGACGTCTCCCTGATTATCAACTATAATAAAATACCAGCAGGACGTCTCCCTGATTATCAACTATAACAAAATACCAGCAGGACGTCTCCCTGATTATCAACTATAATATAATACCAGCAGGACGTCTCCCTGATTATCAACTATAATATAATACCAGCAGGACGTCTCCCTGATTATCAACTATAATATAATACCAGCAGGACGTCTCCCTGATTATCAACTATAATATAATACCAGCAGGACGTCTCCCTGATTATCAACTATAATATAATACCAGCAGGACGTCTCCCTGATTATCAACTATAATATAATACCAGCAGGACGTCTCCCTGATTATCAACTATAATATAATATCAGCAGGAAGTCTCCCTGATTATCAACTATAATAAAATACCAGCAGGACGTCTCCCTGATTATCAACTATAATATAATACCAGCAGGACGTCTCCCTGATTATCAACTATAATATAATACAAGCAGGAAGTCTCCCTGATTATCAACTATAATATAATACCAGCAGGACGTCTCCCTGATTATCAACTATAATATAATACCAGCAGGACGTCTCCCTGATTATCAACTATAATATAATACAAGCAGGACGTCTCCCTGATTATCAACTATAATATAATACCAGCAGGACGTCTCCCTGATTATCAACTATAATAAAATACCAGCAGGACGTCTCCCTGATTATCAACTATAATAAAATACCAGCAGGACGTCTCCCTGATTATCAACTATAATATAATACCAGCAGGAAGTCTCCCTGATTATCAACTAAAATACCAGCAGGACGTCTCCCTGATTATCAACTATAATATAATACCAGCAGGAAGTCTCCCTGATTATCAACTATAATATAATACCAGCAGGACGTTTCCCTGATTATCAACTAAAATACCAGCAGGACGTCTCCCTGATTATTAACTATAATATAGTACCAGCAGGAAGTCTCCCTGATTATTAACTATAATATAATACCAGCAGGACGTCTCCCTGATTATCAACTATAATATAATACCAGCAGGACGTCTCCCTGATTATCAACTATAATATAATACCAGCAGGACGTCTCCCTGATTATCAACTATAATATAATACCAGCAGGACGTCTCCCTGATTATCAACTATAATATAATACCAGCAGGACGTCTCCCTGATTATCAACTATAATATAATACCAGCAGGACGTCTCCCTGATTATCAACTATAATATAATACAAGCAGGAAGTCTCCCTGATTATCAACTATAATATAATACCAGCAGGACGTCTCCCTGATTATCAACTATAATATAATACCAGCAGGACGTCTCCCTGATTATCAACTATAATATAATACAAGCAGGAAGTCTCCCTGATTATCAACTATAATATAATACCAGCAGGACGTCTCCCTGATTATCAACTATAATATAATACCAGCAGGACGTCTCCCTGATTATCAACTATAATAAAATACCAGCAGGACGTCTCCCTGATTATCAACTATAATATAATACCAGCAGGACGTCTCCCTGATTATCAACTATAATATAATACCAGCAGGACGTCTCCCTGATTATCAACTATAATAAAATGCCAGCAGGACGTCTCCCTGATTATCAACTATAATATAATACAAGCAGGAAGTCTCCCTGATTATCAACTATAATATAATACCAGCAGGACGTCTCCCTGATTATCAACTATAATATAATACAAGCAGGAAGTCTCCCTGATTATCAACTATAATATAATACCAGCAGGACGTCTCCCTGATTATCAACTATAATATAATACCAGCAGGACGTCTCCCTGATTATCAACTATAATAAAATACCAGCAGGACGTCTCCCTGATTATCAACTATAATATAATACCAGCAGGACGTCTCCCTGATTATCAACTATAATATAATACAAGCAGGACGTCTCCCTGATTATCAACTATAATATAATACCAGCAGCACGTCTCCCTGATTATCAACTATAATAAAATACCAGCAGGACATCTCCCTGATTATCAACTATAATATAATACCAGCAGGACGTCTCCCTGATTATCAACTATAATATAATACCAGCAGGACGTCTCCCTGATTATCAACTATAATATAATACAAGCAGGAAGTCTCCCTGATTATCAACTATAATATAATACCAGCAGGACGTCTCCCTGATTATCAACTATAATATGATACCAGCAGGACGTCTCCCTGATTATCAACTATAATATAATACCAGCAGGACGTCTCCCTGATTATCAACTATAATATAATACCAGCAGGACGTCTCCCTGATTATCAACTATAATAAAATACCAGCAGGACGTCTCCCTGATTATCAACTATAATAAAATACCAGCAGGACGTCTCCCTGATTATCAACTATAATAAAATACCAGCAGGACGTCTCCCTGATTATCAACTATAATAAAATACCAGCAGGACGTCTCCCTGATTATCAACTTTAAATTCTCCGTCCTGTTAGACGGTTTAAACTCTCATTAAACCCACTGAGCTGTAACTGCAGCCTCCTTGCTTTAAATGTATTATTTTCTCCTACTGCATAAACATGTTTGCCCTTGATGTATAAGTTGCACAAGCAATGAAGAATGGGGACAGCTATTGGTATGTTTGGGAGAGAAAGGGCAGATTTTGAGTCATTTTACTAGTCTAGGCTAAACGCCATAGTTTAACCTTATCACTGTAACAAAGGGCGCCCGCTGAAAGCATTGGGAATATTGCTTACAATACAACTGTGCTAATGATGATACAAGTCATTTTTCAAGCACTTTTAATTAGAACTCGCAGTGCACACAGATGAGGCTGTACATTCACTTGTCGCTGCCTTGGCTCCCACTGATAGAAGCAAGTGTTATAATGCAGAGTTGGAATTACGAATGGACTTTTGGTTACACAGATATTCATATTGTTGACCGTTATGTGGCTTCCCAAGTATTTCCACACTGATAAGGGGTGTGAAATGTGAAACCTAATTGCATTCCAGAATGGGTAGGAAATTCTTCTTCACTTTGTGCCTTCACTTCACCCCAAAAAACATATTTAGGGATATATTTAATCTGTAACCCTAAAGATCTGCGCTGTAGCGCGACCGATATATGCAGCGTTTACCGTGAATGCGGTCTTCTCCAACGTGGGAACATTGGCTTTACATTTCTCTTACCCATAACGCAGCTCTTCAGCACTACGGATTGAATCGCGTCCTCAGTCTAAATGTGTTTAGACATACTTTACCAAAACCATAAACCACAAGTATAACATTTCACCACGAGGGGGGATATCTCACAAACAACATTCAAAAACTAGAAAAACGGAACACTACAAAGTCTATAGACAACATACAGTACTGTAGGCCTCCCTAATCAGATCAACTCTTTCTGCCCAGTTTACACTCTCAGCGCCACTCTACAGAGTGATAATTGTAGATGGCACACCGCCACAGACCCACAGATGGCACAACGCCACAGACCACAGATGGCACACAGGCTTCTACTCATCCACCTTATGTTTTTCATGCTCTTGAGCACAGGTAGGTAGAAGCCCCTTGTTTATGCTAAAGGACAGTGTGTATTCCACCAGGATTTCCTCTTATTCTGGGAATACAGGTTCATTAGTAATCACAGTGGATGTGCTCACAGTGGTGCCATATTATTGCCCATGGCTGTACCCCTTTGTTGTAGCTATTCCTGTACCTTATTGTTGTACCCCGTTGCTGTTTGCATCAGTTACTGCTGGACAAGTACAGTAAGTGCAGAAACAGAGACAGAGACAGTGACAGAGACAGAGACAGAGGGAGAGGGAGAGGGAGAGGGAGAGGGAGAGGGAGAGGGAGAGGGAGAGGGAGAGGGAGAGGGACAGAGAGAGAGAGAGACAGAGAGACAGAGAGACAGAGAGACAGAGAGAGAGAGACAGAGAGACAGAGAGAGAGACAGAGAGTGTGTGTTATGGGTCCTCCTCTGACACTCCCATTTCCTGAAATATTATAAGTGGGTGGTACTCTGAGAAGGTGTAGTGGTGAAAGGAAAATAACATCTATAAATAATCTCTGTTTGTGATAGCCCAGGCAGGGCTGAATGAATTACAGATAGCACCGTTAGCATACATCTCTTATTAGACAGCTTCTTATTATATACCTTCCACATCCAAATGGACTGCATTTATAAATCCCTGAGTTCTTTCATCTATCTTCTAGGAAGAACTGAACTAGCTGGTAGCAAGGAGGAGTAGAGCTGGTTTTCACATCATCATAATATGCACAGTACTGTAAGGTTAGATAGAATTTAATTCAACATTATTACACACAGTCCATTTACTATTTGAAAAAGGCTCCCTTTATCTGTTTGGAAAAAGCCATTTTCATGACTATTGTTTTCCAGATCTGAAACAGAATATACGAATCCATGCCCTTTTGAAAGAGAAACATATAAAAGGGAGGGAATGTGAAGAATAATTTTAAAAAGATGCACTAACTACAGATAAATCAGAGAAAATTGCCTGACATTTCAGGTCACAGTAATTGGTAGTTCCTTTTAATCTGTCACCTTCCGCTCTGCTGTCTTCTGGGCACATGGCGTGTGCGCCAAAGGTATTGTGAATTTAGGCTGAACAGGAGTGAATTCTACACCTGAGTATGATCATCAACGTGACCCATCATCAGCTACTGCTTTCAGAGTGCTGTTCTGACTACCACGGCCAGGGGATGTTAAGCCAGTTTAAACCACGGCCAGGGGATGTTAAGCCAGTTTGAACTACGGCCAGGGGATGTTAAGCCAGTTTAAACTACGGCCAGGGGATGTTAAGCCAGTTTAAACTACGGCCAGGGGATGTTAAGCCAGTTTAAACTACGGCCAGGGGATGTTAAGCCAGTTTAAACTACGGCCAGGGGATGTTAAGCCAGTTTAAACTACGGCCAGGGGATATTAAGCCAGTTTAAACCACGGCCAGGGGATGTTAAGCCAGTTTAAACTACGGCCAGGGGATATTAAGCCAGTTTAAACCACGGCCAGGGGATGTTAAGCCAGTTTGAACTACGGCCAGGGGATGTTAAGCCAGTTTAAACTACGGCCAGGGGATGTTAAGCCAGTTTAAACTACGGCCAGGGGATGTTAAGCCAGTTTAAACTACGGCCAGGGGATGTTAAGCCAGTTTAAACTACGGTCAGGGGATGTTAAGCCAGTTTAAACTACGGCCAGGGGATGTTAAGCCAGTTTAAACTACGGCCAGGGGATGTTAAGCCAGTTTAAACTACGGCCAGGGGATGTTAAGCCAGTTTAAACTACGGCCAGGGGATGTTAAGCCAGTTTAAACTACGGCCAGGGGATGTTAAGCCAGTTTAAACCACGGCCAGGGGATGTTAAGCCAGTTTAAACTACGGCCAGGGGATGTTAAGCCAGTTTAAACTACGGCCAGGGGATGTTAAGCCAGTTTAAACCACGGCCAGGGGATGTTAAGCCAGTTTAAACTACGGCCAGGGGATGTTAAGCCAGTTTAAACTACGGCCAGGGGATGTTAAGCCAGTTTAAACCACGGCCAGGGGATGTTAAGCCAGTTTAAACTACGGCCAGGGGATGTTAAGCCAGTTTAAACTACGGCCAGGGGATGTTAAGCCAGTTTAAACTATGGCCAGGGGATGTTAAGCCAATTTAAACTACGGCCAGGGGATGTTAAGCCAGTTTAAACCACGGCCAGGGGATGTTAAGCCAGTTTAAACTATGGCCAGGGGATGTTAAGCCAATTTAAACTACGGCCAGGGGATGTTAAGCCAGTTTAAACTACGGCCAGGGGATGTTAAGCCAGTTTAAACTACGGCCAGGGGATGTTAAGCCAGTTTAAACTACGGCCAGGGGATGTTAAGCCAGTTTAAACTACGGCCAGGGGATGTTAAGCCAGTTTAAACTACGGCCAGGGGATGTTAAGCCAGTTTAAACCACGGCCAGGGGATGTTAAGCCAGTTTAAACTACGGCCAGGGGATGTTAAGCCAGTTTAAACTACGGCCAGGGGATGTTAAGCCAGTTTAAACCACGGCCAGGGGATGTTAAGCCAGTTTAAACTACGGCCAGGGGATGTTAAGCCAGTTTAAACTACGGCCAGGGGATGTTAAGCCAGTTTAAACCACGGCCAGGGGATGTTAAGCCAGTTTAAACTATGGCCAGGGGATGTTAAGCCAGTTTAAACTACGGCCAGGGGATGTTAAGCCAGTTTAAACTATGGCCAGGGGATGTTAAGCCAATTTAAACTACGGCCAGGGGATGTTAAGCCAGTTTAAACCACGGCCAGGGGATATTAAGCCAGTTTAAACTACGGCCAGGGGATGTTAAGCCAGTTTAAACCACGGCCAGGGGATGTTAAGCCAGTTTAAACTACGGTCAGGGGATGTTAAGCCAGTTTAAACTACGGTCAGGGGATGTTAAGCCAGTTTAAACTACGGTCAGGGGATGTTAAGCCAGTTTAAACTACGGCCAGGGGATGTTAAGCCAGTTTAAACTACGGTCAGGGGATGTTAAGCCAGTTTAAACTACGGTCAGGGGATGTTAAGCCAGTTTAAACTACGGTCAGGGGATGTTAAGCCAGTTTAAACTACGGTCAGGGGATGTTAAGCCAGTTTAAACTACGGCCAGGGGATGTTAAGCCAGTTTAAACTACGGTCAGGGGATGTTAAGCCAGTTTAAACTACGGCCAGGGGATGTTAAGCCAGTTTAAACTACGGCCAGGGGATGTTAAGCCAATTTAATCCACGGCCAGGGGATGTTAAGCCCGTTTAAACCACGGCCAGGGAATGTTAAGCCAATTTAAAGTGGCTATGTGTGTATTGTTAGAAAGAATCATACTTTTAGAGTGTAACACTGGGATGTGAAGTTTAAGCCAATAAAACTAAACAACAATCTTGGACAGTGTTGTTGCACTCAAACAAACCAAAACAAAGGCAAAACACTTGTAAGAGTATGGGCACAGTGTTCTACAGTATGTAGAGATACACATTACCCTTACAGTATATGGAGATATATCTAGCAGTCTTCAGTCAGCTGCTGTGTGTTATAATGATGATGAATAAAGGGAATGTTGCTGTGTAGTTTAAGAAATATAGCAAAATCTCCAGTAAATCTGTATACTCAAGTCAAATAACACATTAGCTGCCTATTCCCAGGCAGTCTTCCTCTCATGCAGGCAGTAAGCAGCACTGTTTCCTGCCTCCCGTAGCAGTCCTGTAGAGTAGAGCGTGTTCAGTGTGCAGGCAGGGCATGGTGCCGTGTGTGCTACAGCAAGGCCCTGCGCAGCCATAATAACTCAAGACACCACACCTGTATCAAGCTGCTCTCTGTATCTGCAGTGGCAGGTCGGCCTCCGAGGTGTGCTGCATCCACACGAACTAACGCAAATTAATAAAGCCATATGTTCCCTTCAAATGGCTGCATGTCAAGCCAGCCACTAAGATGGCATTCAGGCCTCACGGCTCCATGGAATGCCTGGGAGAGAAGAATTGTGCACTACGAGGATACCAAGAGGTCAGGTCAGGATATCATAGACTGGTGAAGAGACAAGGCCATAGTGAGGGAGGGGGCTGTTTCAGGTTGCATGCTGGGAGTCAAGGGAAGGGGAAGTGTAACATGAAAATGTGATTCTGCAGCCCCAAGAGATGTTGTAAATCTCTCCTCTTTGCACTTAGGCTCCTATTGCAGTATGGGAAGTTTTCTGCCTGAGTTGGTAAATGTTTTAATGTGTCTGAGTCAAAGCAGGTTCCTGAGTTGGTAAATGTTTTAATGTGTCTGAGTCAAAGCAGTTTCCTGTGTTGGTAAATGTTTTAATGTGTCTGAGTCAAAGCAGCTCAATAGTTTTTCTGTTCTTCGTTTTTGAAGAATATGCAAACTTTTTCACAAACGATTCCCACATATCCATGTAGCATCACACATTTGAAGTGTTTATATTCCACACATCAATTCTAAAGCACATACTATCTTTCTTCACCATTACTCAGTGAAGCTTGTGGATTGTTAACCCGAAACAATGCAATTCCCGCTGAACAAAGGAGAGATGCAATCTATCATAGGCCCCAGAGAGTCCAGTAACGTCTTTGCACTTAAACTGAGCTCTGCTTGTTACCGAGGCTGCCTCTTCAATCTGAAGAGAGAATCGAGGGCAGATTTAAACACTAGGTTTTCATCTCAAATGGCACCATATTCCTTACATAGTGCACTACTTTGGACCAGGGCCCATAAGGCACTATGTTCAGAATAGGGAGCTATTTGAGACACAGCCTTAAACAATGGTAATCCACATGTTTGCCAGCCAGACAGTTGCTATGAAAGGTTGGCAGTTGGCTTGAAGTGCATTTTTTATATCTACATTTGCAGATAAAGAGGGGTGAAGATTAGAACCAAAATATTGTACTGTAGCAACATTCAGATTAGGTCCCTTTAACGGTTTCGGCTCGACGTTATCCCACTGACGTACTGAGAATGTTCTAGGAACATTAAATCATGAGATTCAGTAGCAGGTCCCGTTTTGTCACAGTATAACATTATAATAAGGTATTTTGATGTCCATTAGGGAACGTTACGAAAAGGTTCCTATTTGGTTCTGATAGAAAGTTATCCATGAGACATTCAATGACCACAAGGGAACGTTTCATGATGGTCCCAAGGGAACGTTCTCTGCGGGACGTCACTAAGAACCATGTCAGTTCTTTTTTAGGACGTTCTCAGGACTTTCATTTTACTAGTCATTAGGATGTTGCGTGATGGTCCCAAGGGAACGTCCCAGCAAAACAAATATTAGACGTTAGGACGTCTGCAGGACTTCACTAAATGGTTACCTAAAGTGGTCAGGACATTGTGTCATGGTCCCCTGGAGGTTTTGTCTAGTTCCCGGTGTCATGACACTCTCTCTCTTGGGTGAGGATCATAGGCGCTAGATCAGCCCCCCCCCCCCCCTCTCTCCCACCAGAGTTTTAGGACTTAACAACCGGATCGTAAATACCTGGCAGAAACTCTCCATTCTGCTCTGCAGTATTGAGCGAAAAATCCTTTGTGCGTAGAGAGAGACTCTGGCCTAAAAATTCTAACATCCAAATATTGGACATTGGAATATTGGTTTTGAGATCCAATCGTTTTGTCACGTTCCTGACCTATTGTTCCTTTTTCTTTTATTTATTTAGTTGGTCAGGGCGTGAGTTGGGGTGGGTTGTCTATGTGTGTTTTTCAGCTCAGACAGCACTGTAGACCCACGCACCAGGTCTACAGTGCGTCTCAGCCGGCCAGAGTCTGCCGTCTGCCCAGCGCTGTCTGAACTGCCCGTCTGCCCAGCGCTGTCTGAGCTGCCTGCCTGCCCAGCGCTGTTTGAACTGCCTGCCTGCCCAGCGCTGTCCGTCTGTACTGAGCTTTCAGAGCCGTCCAGCCAGGACCAGCCAGAGCCGTCCAGCCAGGACCAGCCAGAGCCGTCCAGCCAGGACCAGCCAGAGCCGTCCAGCCAGGACCAGCCAGAGCCGTCCAGCCAGGAGCTGCCAGAGCCAGCCAGCCAGGAGCTGCCAGAGCCAGCCAGCCAGGAGCTGCCAGAGCCAGCCAGCCAGGAGCTGCCAGAGCCAGCCAGTCAGGAGCTGCCAGAGCCAGCCAGTCAGGAGCTGCCAGAGCCAGCCAGTCAGGAGCTGCCAGAGCCAGCCAGTCAGGAGCTGCCAGAGCCAGCCAGTCAGGATCCGCCAGAGCCAGCCAGCCAGGATCCGCCAGAGCCAGCCAGCCAGGATCCGCCAGAGCCAGCCAGCCAGGATCCGCCAGAGCCAGCCAGCCAGGATCCGCCAGCCAGCCAGGATCCGCCCCTCATTCCGGTGTTGCCCCTCATTCCGGTGTTGCCCCTCATTCCGGTGCTGCCCCTTAATCCAGTGGGGTTAATTTGGAGGGTGGTCATTTTGAGGAGGCTACGAAAGCGGGTAGTGACTATGGTGGGGTGGGGACCACGACCAGCGCCAGAGCCGCCACCGTGGACAGACGCCCACCCAGACCCTCCCCTAGACTTTATGCTGGTGCGCCCGGAGTTCGCACCTTAAGGGGGGGGTTATGTCACGTTCCTGACCTATTGTTCCTTTTTCTTTTATTTATTTAGTTGGTCAGGGCATGAGTTGGGGTGGGTTGTCTATGTGTGTTTTTCTATGTTGGGGTTTTGTGTTCGGCCTGGTATGATTCTCAATCAGAGGCAGCTGTAGATCGTTTGTCCCTGATTGAGAATCATACTAAGGCAGCCGGGGTTTCACGTGTGTTTTGTGGGTGGTTGTATCGCGTGTCTGTGTTAGCACCACACGGGACTGTTTGCGGTTTGTCACGTTTGTTGTTTTTGTATGTTAAGTGTTCAGTCTGTTTTCATTAAATAATCATGGACACTAACCACTCTGCATATTGGTCTGATCCTTCTCGCCTCTCCTCCTCGTCCGAGGAGGAGGATTACGACGATCGTTACAGAACCACCCACCATTCTAGGACCAAGCGGAGTGGAGAAGGGAGGCGACAGCAGTGGGAAAAAACCCAGGACTCCTGGACTTGGGAGGAGATCCTGGACGGCAAAGGACCCTGGGCTCAGCCAGGGGAATATCGCCGTCCCAAGGCGGAGCTGGAGGCAGCGAAGGCAGAGAGGCGCTGGTATGAGGAGGCAGCGCGGCGACGCGGTTGGGAGCCCGAGAGTCAGACCCAAAAATGTCTTGGGGGGGGTCACACGAGGAGTGTGGCAAAGCCGGGTAGGATACCTGAGCCAACTCCCCGTGCTTACCGTGGAGTGAGAGGGCGTCGTACTGGTCAGACACCGTGTTATGCGGTAAAGCGCACGGTGTCCCCAGTACGCGTGCTTAGCCCAGTGCGGGCTATTCCACCTCGCCGCACTGGTAGGGCTAGGTTGGGCATCGAGCCGGATGTCATGAAGCCGGCCCAACGCATCTGGCCTCCAGTGCGTCTCCTCGGGCCGGCATACATGGCACCAGCCTTACGAATGGTGTCCCCGGTTCGCCAGCATAGCCCAGTGCGGGCTATTCCACCTCGCCGCACTGGCAGGGCTACGGGGACCATTCAACCTGGTAAGGTTGGGCAGGCTCGGTGCTCAAGAGCGCGTGTCCTCCTTCACGGTCCGGTATACCCGGTGCCACCTCCACGTACCAGTCCACCGGTGGCAGCCCCCCGCACCAGGCTGTCTCTCCGGGTTCTCTCTCCAGCTACTCCCACCTGTCCAGCCCTGTCAGAGCCTTCCTCCTCTCCAGCGCAGCCAGTGCCTACCCCACGCACCAGGTCTACAGTGCGTCTCAGCCGGCCAGAGTCTGCCGTCTGCCCAGCGCTGTCTGAACTGCCCGTCTGCCCAGCGCTGTCTGAGCTGCCTGCCTGCCCAGCGCTGTTTGAACTGCCTGCCCAGCGCTGTCCGTCTGTACTGAGCTTTCAGAGCCGTCCAGCCAAGACCAGCCAGAGCCGTCCAGCCAGGACCAGCCAGAGCCGTCCAGCCAGGACCAGCCAGAGCCGTCCAGCCAGGACCAGCCAGAGCCGTCCAGCCAGGACCAGCCAGAGCCGTCCAGCCAGGAGCTGCCAGAGCCAGCCAGCCAGGAGCTGCCAGAGCCAGCCAGCCAGGAGCTGCCAGAGCCAGCCAGTCAGGAGCTGCCAGAGCCAGCCAGTCAGGAGCTGCCAGAGCCAGCCAGTCAGGATCCGCCAGAGCCAGCCAGCCAGGATCCGCCAGAGCCAGCCAGCCAGGATCCGCCAGAGCCAGCCAGCCAGGATCCGCCAGAGCCAGCCAGCCAGGATCCGCCAGAGCCAGCCAGCCAGGATCCGCCAGAGCCAGCCAGCCAGGATCCGCCAGCCAGCCAGGATCCGCCCCTCATTCCAGTGTTGCCCCTCATTCCGGTGTTGCCCCTCATTCCGGTGCTGCCCCTTAATCCAGTGGGGTTCATTTGGAGGGTGGTCATTTTGAGGAGGCTACGAAAGCGGGTAGTGACTATGGTGGGGTGGGGACCACGACCAGCGCCAGAGCCGCCACCGTGGACAGACGCCCACCCAGACCCTCCCCTAGACTTTATGCTGGTGCGCCCGGAGTTCGCACCTTAAGGGGGGGTTATGTCACGTTCCTGACCTATTGTTCCTTTTTCTTTTATTTATTTAGTTGGTCAGGGCATGAGTTGGGGTGGGTTGTCTATGTGTGTTTTTCTATGTTGGGGTTTTGTGTTCGGCCTGGTATGATTCTCAATCAGAGGCAGCTGTAGATCGTTTGTCCCTGATTGAGAATCATACTAAGGCAGCCGGGGTTTCACGTGTGTTTTGTGGGTGGTTGTATCGCGTGTCTGTGTTAGCACCACACGGGACTGTTTGCGGTTTGTCACGTTTGTTGTTTTTGTATGTTAAGTGTTCAGTCTGTTTTCATTAAATAATCATGGACACTAACCACTCTGCATATTGGTCTGATCCTTCTCGCCTCTCCTCCTCGTCCGAGGAGGAGGATTACGACGATCGTTACACGTTTGGAATGGTTGGTGGGGATCTAAACATTAAATCCTGTCAAAAGTTTATTGTTTTGTGACATCATTAAGGATGTTATAACTAAGTAACTGTATCTTTGCAAGTTTACGCATTTGAGGTGTCAGGTTTGCATCTAAAGGTTGTAAAACTTATATGATTAAATATGAATCCATTTGTGAAAAGATAGCAATGTGATTTTGCCTTCTAAATAATAATAGTTTTTCTTGCAAAACTTGTGCTAGTCAGTGGCTACGCCCCGAATGAGGTCAGAGTTTCTGTCCACATGATAGAACGCCCCTTTTTTACAGAGTGCTTAAAAGGACTCGCTGAAGAATTACATTAGACCAGAGAACGTGAAATGGTTGGAATTTAAATGAGACCAGACAGTGTGGAAAGGGGGCTACACGGCTGACAAATGGTTTAAAACTTACAAGACCAGAAAATGGTAAGACCCTCTGAAACTCTCGAGTGAAGAAGATAAAGACTATCCCGGAACATGCAGTCTGCAGCTGTTCAAGTACCGGTAGCCTAGTAAACTTGACCAAAGACCACCACGTGTGTAACATCTGGAGGATACATTCTAGCAAAACGCTCCAAGACAAAGAAAAACTACAACTACAACTACAAAGAACATTGTGACCTCAGGTGGATAAACCAGAGACTTCTGTCGAACTACTCCTCAAAGACGGCCCGGGTGATTTCAACAGCGAGAAGACAAAGACATAGCGTAAATATACACATCGCAATTATTTTCGAATGAGCGGTCGTTCATGTGCAAAGTATTCATTCTCATGAGTATAAATTCCACATGTACATTATATACCAACCCACTCTCTTTGTCTCTCCCACTCTCTTTATCTTGCCCCTACCTTCCCATTGTGTAACCAAACGGTCAGATTGGGTTAGTCCACTAGGGACTTGTCATTGCATTATGTTAGTAATCGATAATCTATACTGTGTGTGTGTTTATGTAATTCTGTGTGGTTATTTAGTTAGGTAGTAAATAAATAATTAAGCCAATTTGTGTATTGCTAATTCATCATTTAGGCTAGGGTTCGTGCAGATTTACGAGGTCAACGACGTTCAGAATGAGACTGATATGAGGAAATTATTGATTATTGACTGTTATGATATCGAGATATTCTGATATATTCTTGAGTTATTTCGGGAAACGGTAACTCATTAAACAAACTTCTCCTGTGGTGCCCCAAGTTACTAATGAGTTCATTCTTACATGATTAATTTAATCACGTAATAATAAACATAGTTAATTATTCGATAAATAGCATGTCATCACATGAATGATAGTCACGTTACGACACCGGTTTGTCCCGGGAAAATCCCCAAGGACGTTTTTAGAACGTTCTTGGGACATTGTGTCATGGTCCCCTGGAGGTTCAGTGGTGGTGGACACAGAGGACTATGTTCTGTGGTGGAGGACACAGAGGACTATGTTCTGTGGTGGAGGACACAGAGGACTATGTTCTGTGGTGGAGGACACAGAGGACTATGTTCAGTGGTGGAGGACATAGAGGACTATGTTCTGTGGTGGAGGACATAGAGGACTATGTTCTGTGGTGGAGGACATAGAGGACTATGTTCTGTGGTGGAGGACATAGAGGACTATGTTCAGTGGTGGAGGACATAGAGGACTATGTTCTGTGGTGGAGGACATAGAGGACAGTGTTCAGTGGTGGAGGACATAGAGGACTATGTTCTGTGGTGGAGGACATAGAGGACTATGTTCTGTGGTGGAGGACATAGAGGACAGTGTTCAGTGGTGGAGGACATAGAGGACAGTGTTCAGTGGTGGAGGACATAGAGGACAGTGTTCTGTGGTGGAGGACATAGAGGACAGTGTTCAGTGGTGGAGGACATAGAGGACAGTGTTCAGTGGTGGAGGACATAGAGGACAGTGTTCTGTGGTGGAGGATATAGAGGACAGTGTTCAGTGGTGGAGGACATAGAGGACAGTGTTCAGTGGTGGAGGACATAGAGGACAGTGTTCAGTGGTGGAGGATATAGAGGACAGTGTTCAGTGGTGGAGGATATAGAGGACACTGTTCAGTGGTGGAGGATATAGAGGACAGTGTTCAGTGGTGGAGGACATAGAGGACAGTGTTCAGTGGTGGAGGATATAGAGGACAGTGTTCAGTGGTGGAGGATATAGAGGACAGTGTTCTGTGGTGGAGGACATAGAGGACAGTGTTCAGTGGTGGAGGACATAGAGGACAGTGTTCAGTGGTGGAGGACATAGAGGACAGTGTTCTGTGGTGGAGGACATAGAGGACTATGTTCAGTGGTGGAGGACATAGAGGACAGTGTTCAGTGGTGGAGGACATAGAGGACAGTGTTCAGTGGTGGAGGACATAGAGGACAGTGTTCAGTGGTGGAGGACATTTAGGACTGTTGTAGTAAAAAATACTCCAAAACACATGAATCTAACTCTGCATATCTATTGTCAACGTCTCAGTATACATGTAGTTATATCAACGTTTCAGTATGCATACTGTAGAGTTAAATCTGTGAAGGATATCAAAACACATGCTGCTTGCCTAGTGCATTGTTTTTCAAAAGCCTTAAATATACTCAAACGGTGGAGACTCGAAAAAGAGGTGGGCTGAATGTTTACCCCTGTACATATGTCCCCCCTCTATCACATAGGTTAAATTGAGACAGGAAGAAGAGAGAGAGAGAGAGAGAGAGAGAGAGAGAGAGAGAGAGAGAGAGAGAGAGAGAGAGAGAGAGAGAGAGAGAGAGAGAGAGAGAGAGAGAGAGAGGGAGAGGGAGAGGGAGAGGGAGAGGGAGAGAGAGAGAGAGAGGGAGAGGGAGAGGGAGAGGGAGAGAGGGAGAGAGAGAGAGAGGGGGAGAGGGAGAGGGAGAGGGAGAGGGAGAGAGAGAGAGAGAGAGAGAGAGAGGGAGAGGGAGAGGGAGAGAGAGAGAGGGAGAGGGAGAGGGAGAGGGAGAGGGAGAGAGAGAGAGAGGGAGAGGGAGAGGGAGAGGGAGAGGGAGAGGGAGAGAGAGAGGGAGAGGGAGAGGGAGAGGGAGAGGGAGAGCAGATACAGGGACAGCAGCAGCGTGACAGTAGGGCTCGTATTTCTCTGCAACCCACATTGGGCATTGACTCCAGGGCTGAGTGGAATACTGAACGACACACTGCACCACAGCAGGACTGGACCAGGACCACTAGGACTACAGGACGACGATCAGATGGAGATGAAACAATAGAATCTGCCAAGGATGACTGATATCACCTCTAATATTAAAATAAATCACATTTTATTGGTCGCATACACGTATTTAGCAGATATTATTGCAGGTGTATCGAAATGCTAGTATTACCACTAAGGATGTGTTGATATCACCTCATACCTTTCTACACACTGTACGTGGATTATATATATATACTTTGAGAGAGATGTGCGTATCTCTGTCCAGTCATGTACTGTATACGTTAGACATTTGTACAGTAATAAAGCAAAGCAAATTCATTTGGTAAGAGAAGGCATTTGCACAAAGTTGAACACTGGTATTGTTCAGCATGTTTCCACACTTTACCTTTCCTTACTCATTCTATTTTGTGTTTGAAATATCTCAAGCTATCTGCAGTTCTTTTTTTATTTATTTTTACATTTGAAATTGGTCACTGTTCATTTGACATGATAATTGAAGATATAACATAGCAATTCACTTAACAAAATGACTTATCCATTGTCTTGTTAAATAAATAAATACTGTTTGGAAATAAAGTTCTCTAAGATCTACCCAGATCATTGTTCATTTATGAACATAAACTTAAATACACCACCACTGAGTGGATGCAGCTTTTTGTCATGATAATTATTGCTGCAGGAGTGGAGGGGAACCGTTCAGATGTGGCCACGCAATTATATATGACTTTAATTAAACTATTTTTCCTTTCCCCAGCCATGGAAATCCTAATCTCTAAATAAAGTAAATGTCTCCCCTCCCCTCTCACCAATTTGGCTCTGTGAAAGGCATATCATTCCTTCTAATTGGTTCAGCCAAGCCCCTCCCACCTCCGTGATGTGTAACATTCTGCATAATTAATTGGTGAAGCTTTAGCGGCAGTGGAAGAGCTGAAGGGCTGCAGCCAGCTCTGACACGCACCATTAAAATACTAATCAAGCAGTGTGATATAAAACTGAGATCTATGTTGTTGTAGACTATAGAAGATGAAATCCCATCAAGGCTTCCTGCTTCCTTCCAGCCCTGTCCTAGGAGACTAAACTGCACTGCATGGAACTCTTAACCTCTTCGTTGCCTTGTAGAAAGAGTGGACCCTAATTAGAAGGTGCAGGGCCAACCCTTACAAAAAAAAACACATGAAAAAATCACATGTGAAAAGAACACGTGACAAAATACGTGGTTTTCAGACACAGGTTAAAATGTTTTTTAGATTTGGAATTTTCACGAGTCAGACAGGGGTTTGTGGACACGTCTGACATTTCACATGAATTTTTCACGTGAACAAATCACGTGAAAAATGTCACTTGGGACAAACAAACACGTGAGGTTTTCGGACACGTGTGAAGTTTCACGACTCAGACACGTGTTTCCCAACATTATGATATGATATTATTAAGTCTTTTTATAACTGGAGGGATTAGAACCCGGTGCTCATACAGGAGAAGCCAACGTTATGTTAATTTCAAATTAACTGTGAACAACTTGAAATGAAAAAAAATTATAATAACTGCAGATATCTTGAAATATTTGAAACATAAAATAGAACGAGTCATAGTTGCTCATGGTCACGTAATGAGGAAGCCTCGCCTGCGACTTAAATATGAGTGTTGTTTGAATGGTCACCATTCAACCAAGAGGGGCAACACTCATGTTGAAGTCGCAGGCGGGACTTCCTCGTCACGTGACCATGAGCAACAATCCCGACTCATGTCCACTACACTTTCACATGTGCATTTTCATATTTAATGTCAACTAGGTCTGTCAAACGATTCAAAAATGTTTTCGAGTTTATTGCAGGATTTGCTGTGATTCATCACGATTCATCACGATTCATTGCAAATTCATAATTTTCTCAAATTGAGCTGTAATTTAAGATTTTCTATACAAAAAGCCTTACGAGAATATTGCAGTTTTGATTTTGTTCAAAGGAACAGTTAGTAAAATCAGGTAAATTGATAAACACACTTGTCACGCTGTGATCTGTTTCACCTGTCCGTGTGCTTGTCTCACCCCCCTCCAGGTGTCGCCCATCTTCCCCACATATTCCCTGGTTATTTATACCTGTGTTTTCTGTCTCTGTGCCAGTTTGTCTTGTTTGTTCAAGTAAACCAGCGTTTTCTCAGCTCCTGTTTTTTCCCCGTCTCTCTTTTTCTCATCCTCCTGGTTTTGTCCCTTGCCTGTCCTGACTCTGAGCCCGCCTGCCTGACCACTCTGCTTGCCCCTGACTCTGAGCCTGCCTGCCGTACTGTACCTTTGCTGCTACTCTGGATTATCGACCTCTGCCTGCCTTGACCTGTCGTTTGCCTGCCCCTGTTACAATAAACATTGTTACTTCAACACAGTCTGCACTTGGCCCTTACCTGAAACCTGATAACACTTTAACCTCAACATCAACTTGTTTTATATCGCTATATTTATTTTAGATGTATACATTATGTATTTTGGATGTTTTCAGACAATGCAATAAAACAATTTACTGATTAACTCTGACAGGACAATATATATATATTTTGGTACTTTTACCTATTTTTCTTCCTAATATCCAATTGGCAGTTACTGTCTTGTCCCATCGCTGCATCTCCCCTACAGACTCGGGAGAGGTGAAGGTCAAGAGCCATGCGTCCTCCAAAACGTGACCCTGCCAAGCCGCACTGCTTCTTGACACACTGCTCATTTAACCCGGATGCCAGTGTCGGAGGAAACACTGGCGACCGAGGTCAGCTTGCAGCGCCCGGCCCGACACAAGGAGTTCACATGTGAAAACCATTTACATATCAACATCGAATTTGCAGTTTCATATGTAAGAAACATTCACAGGAGAAATTGCAAGTTCACATGTGGTGGTGAAATAGTGTTATTCTCCTCACATGTGAAAAGGTAGGGATTCGCTAGAGAGCGATGGAACAGGGAAAATCCCAGCTGGCCAAACCCTCCCCTAACCCAGAAGATGCTGGGTCAATTGTGTGCCGCCTCATGGGTCTCCCGGTCGCTGCCGGCTGTGGCAGAGCCTGGACTCGAACCCGTGTCTGTAGTGACGCCTCAAGCACGGCGATGCAGTGCCTTAGACCACTGCGTCACTCGGGAAGAGAGAGCTAATTTTAACATGGTAAACAGGATAAATAAGGAGACACAGAGCGCTAGCTTCTCTGTTCTTCTCACTGGGCTTCTTCCAACGGTCACTGACCATGAAGAAGAGGCGTGTGCCTGCAGCAGTAACACGCCGAATGGATGGCTCAGAAATAAGACATTATTTTTAACACACTTGAGTTATTATACTCAGGTAGGATAAGTTACATTTTTACAGAATGGCATTACAGAATTTGCAATTCCATATATGGAAATACTGCTACTGCAACCTGTTAATCCCTACCTTTTCACATGTGAGGAGAATAACACTATTTCACCACCACATGTGAACTTGCAATTTCTCCTGTGAATGTTTCTTACATATGAAACTGCAAATTCGATGTTGATATGTAAATGGTTTTGTGACGTTTTTACATTGGAGTTTTCTTACATGTGAAACTGCAAATGGGATTATTTCATGTGATTGTTTTTTTACATGTGAAAATGCCATTCCATATGTGAAAGTGAGATTTTTACGTGGCATTTTCTTAAATGTGAAAACACCACCTTTTCACATATGCAACTGCAATTACATATGAGGTAAAAACATGTTTTTCTTCTCACGTGAAAAGGTGGTGTTAACATGTGAACTCCAAAAGTTAAACGTGAAAATATGCTTGCGCATGTGAAATTTAAACTCAACATGTGAAACTGCAAATTTGACATGACATTATATGACGTTCTAATGCCACGGTATAATCTGAGGTTGCACAGAACAGTCACTAAGAATTCAATTGATAAAAAAATATAAATTCTAATTGCGAAATATTAGTTTTCCATATCAAAAGGGACACACAGCTATGGTTTCATCAATCCAAATGAGAAGCAGAAAAACATCATGACAATGATTAATGCGATATAGTCCAATTATCTCGTCAAAGTCAACGCTGTATTTCATTTATTCTATTTATTTAACTAGACAAGTCAGTTAAGAACAAATTCTTATTGACAATGACAGCCTACCCCGGCCAAACCCTAACGACGCTGGGCCAATTGTGCGCCGCCTTACGGGACTCCCAATCACGGCCGGTTGTGATACAGCCTGGAATCGAACCAGGGTGTCTGCAGTGACGCCTCTAGCACTGAGATGCAGTGGCTTAGACCGCAGCGCCACTCGGGAGCCCCTGATGTGTTATGCAGACGTCGATTGATCAGAAGAGACTGTTGTTCTTGTGGCTGTCACTTCCAAGTGTAAATGGACAATCTCTGGGATAGTAAAAGACAAGTGTCAAAATACACTAAACGTCACAGTAATGCAATGATTGAGGGAGGCATAGAGTACTACGCTTAGACTACGACAATCTCTGGTAGTAGTAAAAGACAAATGTCAAAATACACTAAACATCACAGTAATGCAATGATTGAGGGAGGCATAGAGTACTACGCTTGGCCTTCTCCACTATACTAGTGATGTTTAGCTCATAATTAGAGGGTATACAAGAATGAACTGGAGACATATGCTTTGCTTTCGGTACATACATGTATTATGCATGTAATAAACAGTATATATTTCCTATACGGAGAGGGAAAAAATGTCCTGCTTCAAGGGTTTCAAAATGTAATGTCACAAGTAATTTCATCAGGAAAACATTGCAAAATCCACAGCCTTTGGCTAAAATCATGCAGATTTACCATGGCAGGGGTTGAATCCCAAATGGCACCCTATTCAATATATAGTGCACTACTTTTGACCAGAGCTCTGTTCAAAATTAGTGAACTAAATAGGGAATAGGTTGCCATTTGGGATACAAACAGGGACTGTGGATAGGCTGTGCCAGGTTATAAATAGGATGGCAGGCACAGTTTTACCCCCTGGTTGTGTCAATAGGACTACTGTTTCATAGGGGGCTAGAGGATTCCCCCGCTGACTAAATAGCAAAACACCCCCCAATGTCATGCAGTGTACTAACAGAGACATACTGGTGAAGAGCAGCCAGCCAGTCACTACCCAGGAGGAGATACATCATACTGGGGAAGAGCAGCCAGTCACTACCCAGGAGGAGACACATCATACTGGGGAAGAGCAGCCAGCTAGTCACTACCCAGGAGGAGATACATCATACTGGGGAAGAGCAGCCAGTCACTACCCAGGAGGAGATATATCATACTGGTGAAGAGCAGCCAGTCACTACCCAGGAGGAGATACATCATACTGGTGAAGAGCAGCCAGTCACTACCCAGGAGGAGATACATCATACTGGGGAAGAGCAGCCAGTCACTACCCAGGAGGAGATACATCATACTGGGGAAGAGCAGCCAGCCAGTCACTACCCAGGAGGAGATACATCATACTGGGGAAGAGCAGCCAGTCACTACCCAGGAGAATATACATCATACTGGGGAAGAGCAGCCAGTCACTACCCAGGAGGAGATACATCATACTGGGGAAGAGCAGCCAGCCAGTCACTACCCAGGAGGAGATACATCATACTGGGGAAGAGCAGCCAGTCACTACCCAGGAGGAGACACATCATACTGGGGAAGAGCAGCCAGTCACTACCCAGGAGGAGATACATCATACTGGTGAAGAGCAGCCAGTCACTACCCAGGAGGAGACACATCATACTGGGGAAGAGCAGCCAGCCAGTCACTACCCAGGAGGAGACACATCATACTGGTGAAGAGCAGCCAGCTAGTCACTACCCAGGAGGAGATACATCATACTGGTGAAGAGCAGCCAGTCACTACCCAGGAGGAGATACATTATACTGGAGAAGAGCAGCCAGTCACTACCCAGGAGGAGATACATCATACTGGGGAAGAGCAGCCAGCCAGTCACTACCCAGGAGGAGACACATTATACTGGGGAAGAGCAGCCAGTCACTACCCAGGAGGAGATACATCATACTGGGGAAGAGCAGCCAGTCACTACCCAGGAGGAGATACATCATACTGGTGAAGACCAGCCAGTCACTACCCAGGAGGAGATACATCATACTGGGGAAGAGCAGCCAGCCACTACCCAGGAGGAGATACATCATACTGGGGAAGAGCAGCCAGTCACTACCCAGGAGGAGATACATCATACTGGGGAAGAGCAGCCAGCCAGCCAGTCACTACCCAGGAGGAGACACATCATACTGGGGAAGAGCAGCCAGCCACTACCCAGGAGGAGACACATCATACTGGGGAAGAGCAGCCAGCCAGTCACTACCCAGGAGGAGATACATCATACTGGGGAAGAGCAGCCAGTCACTACCCAGGAGGAGACACATCATACTGGGGAAGAGCAGCCAGCCAGTCACTACCCAGGAGGAGATACATCATACTGGTGAAGAGCAGCCAACTAGTCACTACCCAGGAGGAGATACATCATACTGGGGAAGAGCAGCCAGTCACTACCCAGGAGGAGATACATCATACTGGTGAAGAGCAGCCAGTCACTACCCAGGAGGAGATACATCATACTGGTGAAGAGCAGCCAGTCACTACCCAGGAGGAGATACATTATACTGGAGAAGAGCAGCCAGTCACTACCCAGGAGGAGACACATTATACTGGGGAAGAGCAGCCAGTCACTACCCTGGAGGAGATACATCATACTGGGGAAGAGCAGCCAGTCACTACCCAGGAGGAGATACATTATACTGGGGAAGAGCAGCCAGCCACTACCCAGGAGGAGACACATCATACTGGGGAAGAGCAGCCAGCCACTACCCAGGAGGAGACACATCATACTGGGGAAGAGCAGCCAGCCAGCCAGTCACTACCCAGGAGGAGACACATCATACTGGGGAAGAGCAGCCAGCCACTACCCAGGAGGAGACACATCATACTGGGGAAGAGCAGCCCGCCAGTCACTACCCAGGAGGAGATACATCATACTGGGGAAGAGCAGCCAGCCAGTCACTACCCAGGAGGAGATACATTTACATTTTTTACATTTTAGTCATTTAGCAGACGCTCTTATCCAGAGCGACTTACAGTAGAGTGCATACATTTTATTACATTTTACATACTGAGACAAGGATATCCCTACCGGCCAAACCCTCCCTAACCCGGACGACGCTATGCCAATTGTGCGTCGCCCCACGGACCTCCCGGTTGCGGCCGGCTGCGACAGAGCCTGGGCGCGAACCCAGAGACTCTGGTGGCGCAGCTAGCACTGCGATGCAGTGCCCTAGACCACTGCGCCACCCGGGAGGAGATACATCATACTGGGGAAGAGCAGCCAGCCAGTCACTACCCAGGAGGAGATACATCATACTGGGGAAGAGCAGCCAGTCACTACCCAGGAGGAGATACATAATACTGGGGAAGAGCAGCCAGCCAGCCAGTCACTACCCAGGAGGAGATACATCATACTGGGGAAGAGCAGCCAGTCACTACCCAGGAGGAGATACATTATACTGGGGAAGAGCAGCCAGCCAGTCACTACCCAGGAGGAGATACATCGTGCTTCTACACCTGCATTGCTTCCTGTTTGGGGTTTTAGGCTGGGTTTCTGTACAGCACTTCGAGATATTAGCTGATGTACGAAGGGCTATATAAAAAAAAATTGATTGATTGATCATACTGGGGAAGAGCAGCCAGTCACTACACAAGAAGAGACACATCATACTGGGGAAGAGCAGCCAGCCAGCCAGTCACTACCCAGGAGGAGATACATCATACTGGGGAGGAGCAGCCAGCCAGTCACTACCCAGGAGGAGATACATCATACTGGGGAAGAGCAGCCAGTCACTACCCAGGAGGAGATACATCATACTGGGGAAGAGCAGCCAGTCACTACCCAGGAGGAGATACATTATACTGGGGAAGAGCAGCCAGCCAGTCACTACCCAGGAGGAGATACATCGTGCTTCTACACCTGCATTGCTTGCTGTTTGGGGTTTTAGGCTGGGTTTCTGTACAGCACTTCGAGATATTAGCTGATGTACGAAGGGCTATATAAAAAAAAATTGATTGATTGATCATACTGGGGAAGAGCAGCCAGTCACTACACAAGAAGAGACACATCATACTGGGGAAGAGCAGCCAGCCAGCCAGTCACTACCCAGGAGGAGATACATCATACTGGGGAGGAGCAGCCAGCCAGTCACTACCCAGGAGGAGATACATCATACTGGGGAAGAGCAGCCAGTCACTACCCAGGAGGAGATACATCATACTGGGGAAGAGCAGCCAGTCACTACCCAGGAGGAGATACATCATACTGGAGAAGAGCAGCCAGTCACTACCCAGGAGGAGTTACATTATACTGATGAAGAGCAGCCAGTCACTACCCAGGAGGAGATACATCATACTGGGGAAGAGCAGCCAGCTAGTCACTACCCAGGAGGAGATACATCATACTGGGGAAGAGCAGCCAGCCAGTCACTACCCAGGAAGAGATACATCATACTGGGGAAGAGCAGCCAGTCACTACCCAGGAGGAGATACATCATACTGGGGAAGAGCAGCCAGCCAGTCACTACCCAGGAGGAGACACATTATACTGGGGAAGAGCAGCCAGTCACTACCCAGGAGGAGATACATCATACTGGGGAAGAGCAGCCAGTCACTACCCAGGAGGAGATACATTATACTGGGGAAGAGCAGCCAGTCACTACCCAGGAGGAGATACATCATACTGGGGAAGAGCAGCCAGTCACTACCCAGGAGGAGACACATCATACTGGAGAAGAGCAGCCAGTCACTACCCAGGAGGAGATACATCATACTGGGGTAGAGCAGCCAGTCACTACCCAGGAGGAGATACATCATACTGGGGAAGAGCAGCCAGTCACTACCCAGGAGGAGATACATCATACTGGGGAAGAGCAGCCAGTTAGTCACTACGCAGGAGGAGATACATCATACTGGGGAAGAGCAGCCAGTCACTACCCAGGAGGAGATACATGATACTGGGGAAGAGCAGCCAGTCACTAACCAGGAGGAGATACATCATACTGGAGAAGAGCAGCCAGTCACTACCCAGGAGGAGATACATCATACTGGGGAAGAGCAGCCAGCTAGTCACTACCCAGGAGGAGATACATCATACTGGGGAAGAGCAGCCAGCCAGTCACTACCCAGGAAGAGATACATCATACTGGGGAAGAGCAGCCAGTCACTACCCAGGAGGAGATACATCATACTGGGGAAGAGCAGCCAGCCAGTCACTACCCAGGAGGAGACACATCATACTGGGGAAGAGCAGCCAGTCACTACCCAGGAGGAGATACATCATACTGGGGAAGAGCAGCCAGTCACTACCCAGGAGGAGATACATTATACTGGGGAAGAGCAGCCAGTCACTACCCAGGAGGAGATACATTATACTGGGGAAGAGCAGCCAGTCACTACCCAGGAGGAGATACATTATACTGGGGAAGAGCAGCCAGTCACTACCCAGGAGGAGATACATCATACTGGAATAGAGCAGCCAGTCACTACCCAGGAGGAGATACATCATACTGGAGAAGAGCAGCCAGTCACTACCCAGGAGGAGATACATCATACTGGAGAAGAGCAGCCAGTCACTACCCAGGAGGAGATACATTATACTGGGGAAGAGCAGCCAGCCACTACCCAGGAGGAGATACATTATACTGGGGAAGAGCAGCCAGTCACTACCCAGGAGGAGACACATCATACTGGGGAAGAGCAGCCAGCCAGCCAGTCACTACCCAGGAGGAGATACATCATACTGGGGAAGAGCAGCCAGCCAGCCAGTCACTACCCAGGAGGAGATACATCATACTGGGGAAGAGCAGCCAGTTAGTCACTACGCAGGAGGAGATACATCATACTGGGGAAGAGCAGCCAGTCACTACCCAGGAGGAGATACATCATACTGGAGAAGAGCAGCCAGTCACTACCCAGGAGGAGATACATCATACTGGGGAAGAGCAGCCAGTCACTACCCAGGAGGAGACACATCATACTGGAGAAGAGCAGCCAGTCACTACCCAGGAGGAGATACATCATACTGGGGAAGAGCAGCCAGTCACTACCCAGGAGGAGATACATCATACTGGGGAAGAGCAGCCAGTCACTACCCAGGAGGAGATACATCATACTGGGGAAGAGCAGCCAGTTAGTCACTACGCAGGAGGAGATACATCATACTGGGGAAGAGCAGCCAGTCACTACCCAGGAGGAGATACATGATACTGGGGAAGAGCAGCCAGTCACTAACCAGGAGGAGATACATCATACTGGAGAAGAGCAGCCAGTCACTACCCAGGAGGAGATACATCATACTGGGGAAGAGCAGCCAGTCACTACCCAGGAGGAGATACATCATACTGATGAAGAGCAGCCAGCCAGCCAGTCACTACCCAGGAGGAGAAACATCATACTGGGGAAGAGCAGCCAGCCAGCCAGTCACTACCCAGGAGGAGATACATCATACTGGGGAAGAGCAGCCAGTCACTACCCAGGAGGAGATACATCATACTGGGGAAGAGCAGCCAGCCAGCCAGTCACTACCCAGGAGGAGATACATCATACTGGGGAATAGCAGCCAGTTAGTCACTACGCAGGAGGAGATACATTATACTGGGGAAGAGCAGCCAGTCACTACCCAGGAGGAGATACATCATACTGGAATAGAGCAGCCAGTCACTACCCAGGAGGAGATACATCATACTGGAGAAGAGCAGCCAGTCACTACCCAGGAGGAGATACATCATACTGGAGAAGAGCAGCCAGTCACTACCCAGGAGGAGATACATTATACTGGGGAAGAGCAGCCAGCCACTACCCAGGAGGAGATACATTATACTGGGGAAGCGCAGCCAGTCACTACCCAGGAGGAGACACATCATACTGGGGAAGAGCAGCCAGCCAGCCAGTCACTACCCAGGAGGAGATACATCATACTGGGGAAGAGCAGCCAGCCAGCCAGTCACTACCCAGGAGGAGATACATCATACTGGGGAAGAGCAGCCAGTTAGTCACTACGCAGGAGGAGATACATCATACTGGGGAAGAGCAGCCAGTCACTACCCAGGAGGAGATACATCATACTGGAGAAGAGCAGCCAGTCACTACCCAGGAGGAGATACATCATACTGGGGAAGAGCAGCCAGTCACTACCCAGGAGGAGACACATCATACTGGAGAAGAGCAGCCAGTCACTACCCAGGAGGAGATACATCATACTGGGGAAGAGCAGCCAGTCACTACCCAGGAGGAGATACATCATACTGGGGAAGAGCAGCCAGTCACTACCCAGGAGGAGATACATCATACTGGGGAAGAGCAGCCAGTTAGTCACTACGCAGGAGGAGATACATCATACTGGGGAAGAGCAGCCAGTCACTACCCAGGAGGAGATACATGATACTGGGGAAGAGCAGCCAGTCACTAACCAGGAGGAGATACATCATACTGGAGAAGAGCAGCCAGTCACTACCCAGGAGGAGATACATCATACTGGGGAAGAGCAGCCAGTCACTACCCAGGAGGAGATACATCATACTGATGAAGAGCAGCCAGCCAGCCAGTCACTACCCAGGAGGAGAAACATCATACTGGGGAAGAGCAGCCAGCCAGCCAGTCACTACCCAGGAGGAGATACATCATACTGGGGAAGAGCAGCCAGTCACTACCCAGGAGGAGATACATCATACTGGGGAAGAGCAGCCAGCCAGCCAGTCACTACCCAGGAGGAGATACATCATACTGGGGAATAGCAGCCAGTTAGTCACTACGCAGGAGGAGATACATCATACTGGGGAAGAGCAGCCAGTCACTACCCAGGAGGAGATACATCATACTGGAGAAGAGCAGCCAGTCACTACCCAGGAGGAGATACATCATACTGGGGAAGAGCAGCCAGTCACTACCCAGGAGGAGACACATCATACTGGAGAAGAGCAGCCAGTCACTACCCAGGAGGAGATACATCATACTGGGGAAGAGCAGCCAGTCACTACCCAGGAGGAGACACATCATACTGGGGAAGAGCAGCCAGTCACTACCCAGGAGGAGATACATCATACTGGGGAAGAGCAGCCAGTTAGTCACTACGCAGGAGGAGATACATCATACTGGGGAAGAGCAGCCAGTCACTACCCAGGAGGAGATACATGATACTGGGGAAGAGCAGCCAGTCACTAACCAGGAGGAGATACATCATACTGGGGAAGAGCAGCCAGTCACTACCCAGGAGGAGATACATCATACTGATGAAGAGCAGCCAGCCAGCCAGTCACTACCCAGGAGGAGAAACATCATACTGGGGAAGAGCAGCCAGACAGCCAGTCACTACCCAGGAGGAGATACATCATACTGGGGAAGAGCAGCCAGTCACTACCCAGGAGGAGATACATCATACTGGGGAAGAGCAGCCAGCCAGCCAGTCACTACCCAGGAGGAGATACATCATACTGGGGAAGAGCAGCCAGCCAGCTAGTCACTACCCAGGAGGAGATACATCATGCAGTCCAAGGATCCATATGGATCATCTTTTATTTTAAAGTAAGTGAACCACACAACAAAACAATAAAGAATAAACGAAACGTGATGACAATGGAGTGCTAACATGCAACTACACATAAACAATATCCCACAAAACACAGGTGGAAAAAAGCTACATAAATATGATCCCCAATTAGAGACAACGATTACCAGCTGCCTCTAATTGGGAATCATACAAAATCACCAACATAGAAAAACAAAACTAGAAACCCACATAGAAATAATAAACTAGACTAACCCCCAGTCACGCCCTGACCTACTCTACAATAGAAAATAAGGGCTCTCTATGGTCAGGACGTGACAGTACCCCCACCCCCCCAAAGGTGCAGACTCCGGCCACAAAACCTGAAACCAAAAGGGAGGGTTAGGGGGGGTGTCTAGTGTCATTGGCGGCTCTGGTGCTGGGCGAAGTACCCGCTCATCCCGCGGATCAGCCAGCATCGGGGGCGACTCTGGTGCGGGACGAAGAACCCGCTCAGCTCGCGAAACCACCATCTTTGGTGGCGGCTCTGGTGCTGGCCGAAGAACCCGCTCATCCCGCGGATCCAGCCATGGACCCAGGCTGAACACTGTGCCTGGACTGGATCTCGATGCCGAGGAAGGCTCCTGCCATGGAGCGGGACTGGACGCCGTGTCTGGACTGGGCATCGGCGCCGAAGAGGGCTCCTGCCATGGAGCTGGACTGGACGCCGTGTTTGGAAGCTCCGGACCGTTGACCCTCGCTGAAGGTTCCGGACCGTTGACCATCACTGGAGGTTCCGGGTTGTGGACCGTCTCAGGTTCCGGACAGTGGACCGTCTCAGGAGGTTCCGGGCTGTGGACCGTCTCAGGAGGTTCCGGACTGTGGACCGTCTCAGGAGGTTCCGGACTGTGGACCGTCTCAGGAGATTCCGAACTGTGTACCATCTCAGGAGGTTCCGAACTGTGTACCGTCTCAGGAGGTTCCGGACTGTGGACCGTCTCAGGAGATTCCGGACTGTGGACCGTCTCAGGAGATTCCGAACTGTGTACCGTCTCAGGAGGTTCCGAACTGTGTACCGTCTCAGGAGGTTCCAGACTGTAGACCGTCTCAGGAGGTTCCGGACTGTGTACCGTCTCAGGAGGTTCCGGACTGTAGACCGTCTCAGGAGGTTCCGGACTGTGGACCGTCTCAGAAGGTTCCGGACTGTGGACCGTCTCAGGAGGTTCCGGGCTGTGGACCGTCTCAGGAGGTTCCGGACTGTAGACCGTCTCAGGAGGTTCCGGACTGTGGACCGTCTCAGAAGGTTCCGGACTGTGGACCGTCTCAGGAGGTTCCGGGCTGTGGACCGTCGTTGGAGGTTCCGGACTGGGAACTGTTGCTGGAAGCTCTGGACTGGGAACTGTCGCCGGAAGCTCTGGACTGGGGACCGTCTCCGGAAGCTCTGGACTGGGGACTGTCGCCAGAAGCTCTGGACTGGGGACTGTCGCCGGAAGCTCTGGACTAGGAACTGTGCGAAGGTGTTAAAATATACATGATATATTTATGAAACTGAAGGTGACGTCCACATGTGCAAAGGTGTTAAAATATACATTATATATTTATTAAGCTGAATGGGTAGTCCACATGTGCAAGTGTGTGAAAATATACATTATATATTTATTAAGCTGAATGGGTAGTCCACATGTGCAAATTTGTGAAAATATACATGATATACTTATTAAGCTGAATGGGTAGTCCACATGTGCGAACGTGTGAAAATATACATGATATATTTATTAAGCTGAATGGATAGTCCACATGTGCAAATGTGTGAAAATATACGTGACATATTTTTTTACTTTTTTTATTTTTTATTTCACCTTTATTTAACCAGGTAGGCCAGTTGAGAACAAATTCTCATTTACAACTGCGACCTGGCCAATATAAAGCAAAGCAGTGTGACACAAACAACGACACAGAGTTACACATGGTATAAACAAACGTACAGTCAATAACACAATAGAAAAAATCTATATACACTGTGTGCAAATGAGGTAAGATTAGGGAGGTAAGGCAATAAATAGGCTGTGGTGGCGAAGTAATCCAGCTATAGGGTCTAAAGAAAATAGCTGATCCGTACCACATTGGGTGAGGCGGGTTGAAGGAATGTATATTTATTTCGAAAATGGAAAAAAGAGATTGAAATAAATACAAAAAAAAACAGAAAAATACCATATTTACATGTGACGAAACCAACACATCTTACTGCTCCGCCATCTTGGATTTAAACTGAATGGGTAGTCCACATGTGCAAATGTGTTAACCTGTCTGGGAACAGGCTTCCGCTAGCGGAACCCCTCGCCAACAGCCAATGAAATTGCAGGGCGCCAAATTCAATCAACAGAAATCTCATAATTCTAATTTCTCAGACATACAAGTATTCGACACCATTTTAAAGATTAACTTCTCGTTAATCCAACCACAGTGTCCGATTTCAAAAAGGCTTTTTGGCGAAAGCAACTTATCACAGAAAGCATACAGCCATTTTCCAACCAAAGAGAGGAGTCACAAAAAGCAGAAATAGAGATAAAATGAATCACTAACCTTTGATATTCTTCATCAGATGACACTCCCGGGACAACATGTTACACAATACATGTATGTTTTGTTCGATCAAGTTCATATTTATATCCAAAAACCTCAGTTTACATTTGCCTTTGCCTCCAAAACATCCCGTGAATTTGCACAGAGCCACATCAATTTACAGAAATACTCATAATAAACTTTGATAAAAGATACAACTATTATGCACAGAATTATAGATATACTTCTCCTTAATGCAACCGCTTTGTCAGATTTCAAAAAAGCTTTATGGAAAAAGCAAACCATGCAATAATCTGAGTACGGCGCTCAGAGACCAAAACAAGCCAAACATATACCCGCCATGTTGCGGAGTCAACAGAAGTCAGAAATAGCATTATAAATATTCACTTACCTTTGATGATCTTCATCAGAATGTACTCCCAGGAATCCCAGTTCCACAATAAATGTTTGATTTGTTCGATAATGTCCATAATTTATGTCCAAATACCTCCCAGAAGCAATTCTCCGTCCCAGTATTGATAACCGGGAAGGGGTTTACTAAGTACGTAGAAGGCTTGCTAGATTCGGGAGCAGCAGCTAATTGTATCGATCACCAGCTAGTACAAGAGCTTGACGTTGATCTAACACCTGTCACCCCTCCCTTTAGGATTAACACCCTGGAACGGAAGCCATTGGCCACGGGCTTCATAACGCACCTGACACAGAGCGTCACCCTCCAGATTGGAGTCTTCCACACCAAAAGCAATCAACCCATGGAGCGCTCATCCCCCAAACAGCCACTCATCCTCGGACACCCCTGTCTTTGTCGTCACGACCCTGCCATCTCGTGGCAACAAGGTGAACTATTGTCCTGGTCTTCTACCTGCTTCTCGAGTTGTCTCAGCCCTACCCTGCAGAGCCACCACCATTGAGGACTCTGCCTCGGCAGTGCTACCCACCATACCATCTGAATACGCCCAGTACAGCAATGTCTTCAGCAAAACCAAGGCCTCCACTCTGCCACCACATTGCCCAGGACACTGTGCTATTGACTTACTCCCTGGAGTGGCCCCACCGAAGGGGGGATCTATCTATCCCGAAAAATTAGGCAATGGAGAACTACATTGATGAATCACTCAAACAGTTTCATTCGTCCTTCTTCCCCAGCTGCGTCCAGCTTCTTCTTCGTTGGAAAAAATGACTGTATTTTGTATGTATTGATTATCGTTTCTTGAATGACGTCATGGTCAAGAACCGTTTCCCTCTTCCTCTGATCCCAGCAACCCTTGAACAAGTGGGCCACACCAACATCTATACTAAACTCGACCTGCGAAGTGCATAGAACCTTGTCCGTATACGTGAAGGCGACGAATGGAAGACCGCTTATCACCGCTCGAGGTCACTACAAATACCTGGTCATGCCCTACGGCCTTACGAATGCCCCCGCCGTCTTCCAATCCTTTATGAACGAGATTTTCCAGATATGATAACCTGCTCTCTCATCGTCTACATTGATGACATCCTGATTTACTCCTACTCCCTGAAGGAACACATACAGCATGTGCAAAAGGTTCATCAACGGTTCCTTGACCATAACCTTTATGTGAAGACTGAAAAGAGTGCCTTCCATATAACCTCTGTAAACTTCCTCGGCTTTGTACTGACACCTGGAGGGGTCAGCATAGATGAGAACAAAGTCACCGCCGTCAGTAACTGACCCAAACCCACCACGGATAAGGAACTCCAACGTTTCATTGGGTTCTCCAACTTCTATCGCCGGTTCATTCGGAACTTCAGTTCTACGGCGGCTCCCCTCACTGCCCTTAAACGGCCAAAAGACCCAGACAATTCAATGGACTGATGCCGCCCTGACTGGGTTAAACAACTTCAAACGTTTCTTCACCTCAGCTCCTGTGCTTCGCCAACCGACCCTTCCTTTCACCCTGGAGGTGGATGCCTCCGAAGTAGGAGTAGGAGCAATACTCTCTCAGCCGGTGGGGACACCTCCCAAATCACATTCCTGTGCCTTCTTCTCCAGGAAGTTATCCCCCGCTGAGCGAAATTACGATGTGGGGAACAAAACTCCTCGCCATCAAGCTGGCGAGGAGTGGTGCCACTGGTTGGAGGGCGAACAACATTCCTTTCTCGTCCTAAAGATCATCGTAATCTGGAATATATCAGAGGGGCCAAGAGGTTAAACTTCAGACAAGCCAGCTGGGCTCTTCACATGTTTCCATTTTCATGTTACTTACATCACTGGAAAGAAAAACGTAAAAGCTGATGCTCTCTCCCGCCAGTTTGACCTTCCGACCAGTAACTCAGACCCTACACCCATTCTTCCTTCATCTTGCATTATGGGACCGGTACAGTGGGAGGTTCACTCTGCCATACAAGAAGCCCTAACCTCAGACCCGGCTCCTCCTGAGACACCAGCTGGGGAGAGTTACGTACCAGCAGCTGTTAGACCACAACTGATGCAATGGTGTCACACGTCCTTGGGGTCAGGGCATCCGGGCATTACACAAACCACCGAACTTCTAGCCCGGAAGTTCTGGTGGTCCTCCCTGGCATCCGACATAAGGGATTACGTCCTGTCCAGTCTGCACCCAAACCAAAAGCCCTTGTCATCTCCCTTCCGGGAAGCTTCAACCTTTGCCAATCCCTCACAGACCCTGGTCCCACATAGCTGTTGACTTCATCACAAACGTTCCTGAATCCTCTGGTAACACCACCATCCTTGTCATAGTATACAGTTTTTCAAAAATATGTCTGGTTCCTCTTCCTCATCTTGAAAATAAAGGAGAGCCGCACACTCTAGGAGCTCAGATGCAAAAATGTAATGTCCAACGTTTCGACAGGCAAGCTGTCTTTCTCATCTACCTAACGCCATGGAATTGGTGGAGTGTATGTTCCAGCAGGTGTTCTGTCTGTATGGGATTCCGGAGGAAATCGTCTCTGACTGTGGACCCCAGTTTGTCTCCCGTGTGTGGAGAGCCTTCTGTGACCGACTGGGGGTCGTCCTCAGTCTCTCCTCCGGGTACCACCCCCAGACTAACGGGCAGACGGAACGCCTTAACCAAGAAATAAGGAAGTACCTCTGCAAACAATGTTCTGCCTCTCCACACGACTGGAGTCGGTATATGGCCTGGGCCGAATATGCTCAGAACTCACTTATGCACTCATCCCTCTGCTTTACTCCATTTCAGTGTGTCCTTGGTTACCAACCCCCCCATGTTTCACAGGAGGCGGAGCCTGGTACTGTCTCAGTTGTCGACGACTGGTTTTGGCATACTGAGCGAGTATGGGAGACCGCTCACCGGCATCTGCAGGAAGCCTCTAATACCCAGAAACGCTTTGCCGACAGACACCGCAGACCTACGCCACTCTTTCACCCTGGACAGCGTTTGTGGCTCTCTACCAGAGACATCCGGCTCTGCCTCCCCTGCAAAAAATTCTGTCCTCGCTTCATTGGTCCCTTCAAGATAACCTTGTCACGTACCGTCTCCAGTTACCCCGTCATTATAAAATCTCCTCGTCCTTCCATGTCTCTGTTAAAAGTGGTCACCTACAGTCCTCTTCATCCACCAGTCTCTACCCGCAGCACGCCCCCACCGTTGGACGTCGGAGGGGAACCTGCCTACGCCAAACGGGCCATCCTTGATTCCAAACGCCTGAGAGGTCGCCCCCACTACTTAGTGGACTGGGAAGGTTATGAGCCTGAAGACCGGTCCTGGGTCCCCGACCAAGACATCCTCTACCCAGAGATGATTCAGGCATTTCACCATGATCGTCCCGCTCCGCGATCTCGGGGTCGACCCCCGAACAGACCCACTGGACATCAGCCTCGACGCAGAACGTCGGGTCAGTCCACAACCTCGTTGAACCAGCCTGCCAGACCTCGCTCCCGAGGTAGGCGTCCGCTTCTGCCTCACCTTCCGGTCCTGTTGGGTCGTCAGGAGCCGGGAGTCCACATGTGCAAAGGCATGAATAATATACAGTACGTTATATATTTATTAAACTGAGTGCGTAGTCCATGTGTGAAAATAAAATAAAAACATTTAAATGACAGCTGCTGGGAAAATGTTCTGACAGTCATAAACAAATACCTGTATATTATTGTACTTTCACGCCACATTGTATTGAAAACATCCGTTGCAGATGGTTATATTTTTAAACCCGTAAATCACAGATCACTTTTTCTTGTTAATTTGTTGTTGACTAACCTTTGAAATAACCGCCCTAAATGAGCACAAACAACAACGCCTCTGTACCAACCAAACCATTCAGATGACAGAATGCTGTACCATGGCATATCTTCCCCGCTGGGACGGTTCTACTGTCACCTGCTGTACTAGATTGAATGTTTACTGTAGCTTCCCTGTAATAGTAGTGTCACAAATTACATTATATTGAAGCATCTGGCTGATCTAAACACTAGCTTCTAGGCACTGTGTGTAACGATCGTCGTAATCCTCCTCCTCGGACGAGGAGGAGAGGCGAGAAGGATCAGACCAATATGCAGAGTGGTTAGTGTCCATGATTATTTAATGAAAACAGACTGAACACTTAACATACAAAAACAACAAACGTGACAAACTGCAAACAGTCCCGTGTGGTGCTAACACAGACACGCGATACAACCACCCACAAAAACCACGTGAATCACCGGCTGCCTAAGTATGATTCTCAATCAGGGACAACGATTGACAGCTGTCTCTGATTGAGAATCATACCCGGCCGAACACCAACATCCCAACATAGAACAAACACATCGACAACCCACCCCAACTCACGCCCTGACCAACTAACATAATACAAGAGAAAGGAAAAACAGGTCAGGAACGTGACATAACCCCCCCCTTAAGGTGCGAACTCCGGGCGCACCAGCATAAAGTCTAGGGGAGGGTCTGGGTGGGCGTCTGTCCACGGTGCCGGCTCTGGCGCCGGTCGTGGTCCCCACCCCACCATAGTCACACCCCGCTTCCTTGGCCTCCTCCCAATGGCCACCCTCCATATAACCCCCATTAGATTAAGGGGCAACACCGGACTGAGGGGCAGCACCGGACTGAGGGGCAACACCGGACTGAGGGGCAGCACCGGACTGAGGGGCAGCACCGGACTGAGGGGCAGCACCGGACTGAGGGGCAGCACCGGAATGAGGGGCAACACCGGAATGAGGGGCAACACCGGAATGAGGGGCAACACCGGAATGAGGGGCGGATCCTGGCTGGCTGGCTCTGGCGGATCCTGGCTGGCTGGCTCTGGCGGATCCTGGCTGGCTGGCTCTGGCGGATCCTGGCTGGCCGGCTCTGGCGGATCCTGGCTGGACGGCTCTGGCGGATCCTGGCTGGACGGCTCTGGCGGATCCTGGCTGGACGGCTCTGGCTGGTCCTGGCTGGACGGCTCTGGCTGGTCCTGGCTGGACGGCTCTGGCAGCTCCTGGCTGGACGGCTCTGGCAGCTCCTGGCTGGACGGCTCTGGCAGCTCCTGGCTGGACGGCTCTGGCTGGTCCTGGCTGGACGGCTCTGGCTGGTCCTGGCTGGACGGCTCTGGCTGGTCCTGGCTGGACGGCTCTGGCTGGTCCTGGCTGGACGGCTCTGGCTGGTCCTGGATGGACGGCTCTGGCTGGTCCTGGCTGGATGGCTCATAACAGACGGACAGCTCTGACGGCTCGGGACAGACGAACAGCTCTGACGGTGCTGTGCAGGCAGACAGTTCATACAGCGCTGGGCAGGCAGACAGCTCAGACACTGGCTGCGCTGGAGAGGAGGAAGGCTCTGACAGCGCTGGACAGGTGGGAGCAGCTGGAGAGAGAACCCGGAGAGACAGCCTGGTGCGGGGGGCTGCCACCGGTGGACTGGTACGTGGAGGTGGCACCGGGTATACCGGACCGTGAAGGAGGACACGCGCTCTTGAGCACCGAGCCTGCCCAACCTTACCAGGTTGAATGGTCCCCGTAGCCCTGCCAGTGCGGCGAGGTGGAATAGCCCGCACTGGGCTATGCTGGCGAACCGGGGACACCATTCGTAAGGCTGGTGCCATGTATGCCGGCCCGAGGAGACGCACTGGAGGCCAGATGCGTTGGGCCGGCTTCATGACATCCGACTCGATGCCCAACCTAGCCCTACCAGTGCGGCGAGGTGGAATAGCCCGCACTGGACTAAGCACGCGTACTGGGGACACCGTGCGCTTCACCGCATAACACGGTGTCTGACCAGTACGACGCCCTCTCACTCCACGGTAAGCACGGGGAGTTGGCTCAGGTATCCTACCCGGCTTTGCCACACTCCTCGTGTGCCCCCCCCCCCCCCCCCCAAGAAATGTTTGGGTCTGACTCTCGGGCTCCCAACCGCGTCGCCGCGCTGCCTCCTCATACCAGCGCCTCTCTGCCTTCGCTGCCTCCAGCTCCGCCTTGGGACGGCGATATTCCCCTGGCTGAGCCCAGGGTCCTTTGCCGTCCAGGATCTCCTCCCAAGTCCAGGAGTCCTGGGTTTTTTCCCACTGCTGTCGCCTCCCTTCTCCACTCCGCTTGGTCCTAGATTGGTGGGTGGTTCTGTAACGATCGTCGTAATCCTCCTCCTCGGACGAGGAGGAGAGGCGAGAAGGATCAGACCAATATGCAGAGTGGTTAGTGTCCATGATTATTTAATGAAAACAGACTGAACACTTAACATACAAAAACAACAAACGTGACAAACTGCAAACAGTCCCGTGTGGTGCTAACACAGACACGCGATACAACCACCCACAAAAACCACGTGAATCACCGGCTGCCTAAGTATGATTCTCAATCAGGGACAACGATTGACAGCTGTCTCTGATTGAGAATCATACCCGGCCGAACACCAACATCCCAACATAGAACAAACACATCGACAACCCACCCCAACTCACGCCCTGACCAACTAACATAATACAAGAGAAAGGAAAAACAGGTCAGGAACGTGACACTGTGACTATTGACTAAATGTAGATACAGTACAATTGTATTGAAGGTACATCTAAACTTAGAATGAATCCTGACCTTAACTGCTAAAACATTTATGCTGATGTCACAATGTCTTCCTAGACATTATGAGAGACACTCAGCCAGCTAATCGTAGACAAGTGAGCGATCGGAACAGGGAATGAAAGGCACCTTCATGTTAAATCAGTAATAGGTTGTGAAAGCTGTGAGTAAGTACATCTAAGGGTTGTATGGTATGAAAGCCTTCAGCTAGAGAGGTCTGAAAGGCACCACAACCCATGGTTCCACACAATCCCAGTCTCCTTGCTCTGACAAACCAGGAAAGGGATAAGTCACAATCTATTTTTCATACGGCAATTGATTATTTTGGGAGCGGTATTATGCATGTTAACCTATTGTTGCATTAATAGGAAATGAAGACGATGTCAACCAGAAAAATATATGATTATTTTCTTGTAAAGGAGAAAGGGTCATTTTCAATGGAAAATGTCAACATATAAAGGCAAATGAGGGATGGTTGATATAGTCAATCTAATCAATCGGCCTGAAAAAGCAATGATTTCCAGAACAGATAAATACTGCAAATCAAATCAAATCAAGTTTATTTTATATAGCCCTTCGTACATCAGCTAATATCTCGAAGTGCTGTACAGAAACCCAGCCTAAAACCCCAAACAGCAAGCAATGCAGGTGTAGAAGCACGGTGGCTAGGAAAAACTCCCTAGAAAGGCCAAAACCTAGGAAGAAACCTAGAGAGGAACCAGGCTATGAGGGGTGGCCAGTCCTCTTCTGGCTGTGCCGGGTGGAGATTATAACAGAACATGGCCAAGATGTTCAAAATGTTCATAAGTGACAAGCATGGTCAAATAGTAATCAGGAATAAATGTCAGTTGGCTTTTCATAGCCGATCATTAAGAGTTGAAAACAGCAGGTCTGGGACAGGTAGGGGTTCCATAACCGCAGGCAGAACAGTTGAAACTGGAATAGCAGCAAGGCCAGGTGGACTGGGGACAGCAAGGAGTCATCATGCCCGGTAGTCCTGACGTATGGTCCTAGGGCTCAGGTCCTCCGAGAGAGAGAAAGAAAGAGAGAAGGAGAGAATTAGAGAGAGCCAAGATTTTCAAAATGTTCATAAATGACAAGCATGGTCAAATAATAATCAGGAATAAATGTCAGTTGGCTTTTCATAGCCGATCATTAAGAGTTGAAAGCAGCAGGTCTGGGACAGGTAGGGGTTCCATAACCGCAGGCAGAACAGTTGAAACTGGAACAGCAGCAAGGCCAGGTGGACTGGGGACAGCAAGGAGTCATCATGCCCGGTAGTCCTGACGTATGGTCCTAGGGCTCAGCCCCTGTAATAGGGTTAGAGGCAGAGAATCCCAGTGGAGAGAGGGGAACCGGCCAGCAGAGACAGCAAGGGCGGTTCGTTGCTCCAGAGCCTTTCCGTTCACCTTCACACTCCTGGGCCAGACTACACTCAATCATATGACCTACTGAAGAGATAAGTCTTCAGTAAAGACTTAAAGGTTGAGACCGAGTCTGCGTCTCTCACATGGGTAGGCAGACCGTTCCATAAAAATGGAGATCTATAGGAGAAAGCCCTGCCTCCAGCTGTTTGCTTAGAAATTCTAGGGACAATTAGGAGGCCTGCGTCTTGTGACCGTAGCGTACGTGTAGGTATGTACGGCAGGACCAACTCGGAAAGATAGGTAGGAGCAAGCCCATGTAACTGCACTATACTCCATCTGTAGATAAAAACTGCTCTGAACTCCATCTGTAGATAAATACTGCACTGTACTCCATCTGTAGATAAATACTGCACTGTACTCCATCTGTAGATAAATACTGCACTGTACTCCATCTGATGATAAATACTGCACTCTACTCCATCTGTAAATAAATACTGCACTCTACTCCATCTGTAAATAAATACTGCACTGTACTCCATATGTTGATAAATACTGCACTGTACTCCATCTGTAGATAAATACTGCACTGTACTCCATCTGTAGATAATGTATATACACAACAAACAGCTTTCTGATCCAAAATACAAACACTGTTGATGATGTCATAGAGCGGCCCATAGGGCGGCCCATAGAGCGGCCCATAGGACGGCCCATAGAGCGGCCCGTAGGACGGCCCATAGAGCGACCCATAGGACGGCCCATAGGACGGCCCATAGAGCGGCCCATAGGACGGCCCATAGAGCGGCACTTAGGGCGGCCCATAGAGCGGCCCATAGGGCGGCCCATAGAGTGGCCCATAGAGTGGCCCATATGACGGCCCATAGAGTGGCCCATAGAGTGCCCCATAGAGTTGCCCATAGAGTGGCCCATAGTGTGGCCCATAGAGTGACCCATAGAGTGGCCCATATGACGGCCCATAGAGTGGCCCATACGACGGCCCATAGAGTGACCCATAGAGTTGCCCATAGAGTGGCCCATATGACGGCCCATAGAGTGGCCCATATGACGGCCCATAGAGTGACCCATAGAGTTGCCCATAGAGTTGCCCATAGAGTGGCCCATAGTGTGGCCCATATGACGGCCCATAGAGTGGCCCATATGACGGCCCATAGAGTGCCCCATATGACGGCGCATAGAGTTGCCCATAGAGTGGCCCATATGACGGCCCATAGAGTGGCCCATATGACGGCCCATAGAGTGGCCCATATGACGGCCCATAGAGTGGCCCATACGACGGCCCATAGAGTGGCCCTGGGCATTCCCTGTAGATCTTTGGATGATGATATGCTCTATGATAATGTCCTCCCCACTGATATAGGACATTAGCTATACTGGAAACGGAGGGATGGAGGGAGAGGGATGGAGGAGTATAGGGATGGAGGGATAGAGAGATAGAGGGATGGAGGGATAGAGGGATGGAGGGATAGAGGGATGGAGGGATAGAGGGATGGAGGAGTATAGGGATGGAGGGATGGAGGGAGAGGGATGGAGGGATAGAGGGATGGAGGAGTATAGGGATGGAGGGATGGAGGGGTAGAGGGATAGAGGGATGGAGGAGTATAGGGATGGAGGGATAGAGGGATGGAGGGATAGAGGGATGGAGGAGTATAGGGATGGAGGGATGGAGGGATGGAGGAGTATAGGGATGGAGGGATAGAGGCATGGAGGGATGGAGGGATGGAGGAGTATAGGGATGGAGGGATAGAGGGATGGAGGAATATAGGGATGGAGGGATAGAGGGATGGAGGAGTATAGGGATGGAGGGATAGAGGGATGGAGGGAGAGGGATGGAGGAGTATAGGGATGGAGGGATGGAGGGATGGAGGAGTATAGGGATGGAGGGATGGAAGTGGGGTCACCAGATCGATAGGATTATCTATCAGCCATTCAAGTCTTCATATCATTGACCAGTTAATCTTATTTCCCGGTGACATTTGTCTATGAAGGGCATTATTTTCCTTTCAGACAAGATTACTCCCTCTACCCTACCATCTCCCTAATCCCATGGGAGACCCCTTTCTTGTTTCCCGAGTGTACCTCAATATTTTGAATGGATTGGAATTATCCATACAATTAGCCTCAGGTCAAAGTTTGGATTAGTGTCCGTTATGGACAGGTGTGCTGACTATAGGGGTGTTCACAGTTTTCCTGCTGCAGGCGAGGCGCTGCCAGAAAGGTCACACAGGAAAATATAATAGACTTTGGCATGTCCCAAATGGCATCCTCTACTCTACATACAGTAGTGCACACATTTTGACCTGAGCCCATTGGGCCTGGTCAAAAGTAGTGCACTACATAGGAAATAGGGTGCCGCTTGTGACGCAGCTTTTATCCAAGGCTTGTATAGCTGCAATTTACACCTTTATACTTAGACTAACAGGATAAAAAGGAGAGTGGTAATACCTGAGAAAGTCTTAGATAAACAGGAGGGTGGTAATACCTGAGAAAGTCTAACAGGATAAACAGGAGGGTGGTAATACCTGAGAAAGTCTAACAGGATAAACAGGAGGGTGGTAATACCTGAGAAAGTCTTAGATAAACAGCAGGGTGGTAATACCTGAGAAAGTCTTAGATAAACAGCAGGGTGGTAATACCTGAGAAAGTCTAACAGGATGAACAGGAGAGTGGTAATACCTGAGAAAGTCTTAGATAAACAGGAGGGTGGTAATACCTGAGAAAGTCTTAGATAAACAGCAGGGTGGTAATACCTGAGAAAGTCTTAGATAAACAGCAGGGTGGTAATACCTGAGAAAGTCTTAGATAAACAGCAGGGTGGTAATACCTGAGAAAGTCTTAGATAAACAGCAGGGTGGTAATACCTGAGAAAGTCTAACAGGATAAACAGGAGGGTGGTAATACCTGAGAAAGTCTAACAGGATGAACAGGAGAGTGGTAATACCTGAGAAAGTCTTAGATAAACAGGAGGGTGGTAATACCTGAGAAAGTCTAACAGGATAAACAGGAGAGTGGTAATACCTGAGAAAGTCTAACAGGATGAACAGGAGAGTGGTAATACCTGAGAAAGTCTAACAGGATAAACAGGAGGGTGGTAATACCTGAGAAAGTCTTAGATAAACAGCAGGGTGGTAATACCTGAGAAAGTCTTAGATAAACAGCAGGGTGGTAATACCTGAGAAAGTCTTAGATAAACAGGAGAGTGGTAATACCTGAGAAAGTCTTAGATAAACAGGAGAGTGGTAATACCTGAGAAAGTCTTAGATAAACAGGAGGGTGGTAATACCTGAGAAAGTCTTAGATAAACAGGAGAGTGGTAATACCTGAGAAAGTCTAACAGGATAAACAGGAGGGTGGTAATACCTGAGAAAGTCTAACAGGATGAACAGGAGAGTGGTAATACCTGAGAAAGTCTAACAGGATAAACAGGAGGGTGGTAATACCTGAGAAAGTCTAACAGGATAAACAGGAGGGTGGTAATACCTGAGAAAGTCTAACAGGATGAACAGGAGAGTGGTAATACCTGAGAAAGTCTAACAGGATAAACAGGAGGGTGGTAATACCTGAGAAAGTCTAACAGGATGAACAGGAGAGTGGTAATACCTGAGAAAGTCTAACAGGATAAACAGGAGGGTGGTAATACCTGAGAAAGTCTTAGATAAACAGCAGGGTGGTAATACCTGAGAAAGTCTTAGATAAACAGCAGGGTGGTAATACCTGAGAAAGTCTTAGATAAACAGGAGAGTGGTAATACCTGAGAAAGTCTTAGATAAACAGGAGAGTGGTAATACCTGAGAAAGTCTTAGATAAACAGGAGGGTGGTAATACCTGAGAAAGTCTTAGATAAACAGGAGAGTGGTAATACCTGAGAAAGTCTAACAGGATAAACAGGAGGGTGGTAATACCTGAGAAAGTCTAACAGGATGAACAGGAGAGTGGTAATACCTGAGAAAGTCTAACAGGATAAACAGGAGGGTGGTAATACCTGAGAAAGTCTAACAGGATAAACAGGAGGGTGGTAATACCTGAGAAAGTCTAACAGGATGAACAGGAGAGTGGTAATACCTGAGAAAGTCTAACAGGATAAACAGGAGGGTGGTAATACCTGAGAAAGTCTAACAGGATGAACAGGAGAGTGGTAATACCTGAGAAAGTCTAACAGGATAAACAGGAGGGTGGTAATACCTGAGAAAGTCTTAGATAAACAGCAGGGTGGTAATACCTGAGAAAGTCTTAGATAAACAGCAGGGTGGTAATACCTGAGAAAGTCTTAGATAAACAGGAGAGTGGTAATACCTGAGAAAGTCTTAGATAAACAGGAGAGTGGTAATACCTGAGAAAGTCTTAGATAAACAGGAGGGTGGTAATACCTGAGAAAGTCTTAGATAAACAGGAGAGTGGTAATACCTGAGAAAGTCTTAGATAAACAGGAGAGTGGTAATACCTGAGAAAGTCTAACAGGATAAACAGGAGGGTGGTAATACCTGAGAAAGTCTTAGATAAACAGGAGGGTGGTAATACCTGAGAAAGTCTTAGATAAACAGGAGAGTGGTAATACCTGAGAAAGTCTAACAGGATGAACAGGAGGGTGGTAATACCTGAGAAAGTCTAACAGGATAAACAGGAGAGTGGTAATACCTGAGAAAGTCTAACAGGATGAACAGGAGGGTGGTAATACCTGAGAAAGTCTAACAGGATAAACAGGAGAGTGGTAATACCTGAGAAAGTCTTAGATAAACAGGAGGGTGGTAATACCTGAGAAAGTCTAACAGGATGAACAGGAGGGTGGTAATACCTGAGAAAGTCTAACAGGATAAACAGGAGGGTGGTAATACCTGAGAAAGTCTAACAGGATAAACAGGAGAGTGGTAATACCTGAGAAAGTCTTAGATAAATAGGAGGGTGGTAATACCTGAGAAAGTCTAACAGGATAAACAGCAGGGTGGTAATACCTGAGAAAGTCTAACAGGATAAATAGGAGGGTGCTAATACCTGAGAAAGTCTAACAGGATAAATAGGAGAGTGGTAATACCTGAGAAAGTCTAACAGGATACATAGGAGAGTGGTAATACCTGAGAAAGTCTAACAGGATAAATAGGAGGGTGCTAATACCTGAGAAAGTCTAACAGGATAAATAGGAGGGTGCTAATACCTGAGAAAGTCTAACAGGATAAATAGGAGAGTGGTAATACCTGAGAAAGTCTAACAGGATACATAGGAGAGTGGTAATACCTGAGAAAGTCTAACAGGATACATAGGAGGGTGGTAATACCTGAGAAAGTCTCTATTCCAAACAACCGTATGTCTTCCTCCCTCAGCAGGTTTATAATGGCCGTAGTGGAGCCTCACAGTGATGGACGTAGTGGAGCCTCACAGTGATGGACGTAGTGGAGCATCACAGTGATGGATAGTGTAGAGCATCACAGTGATGGATAGTGTGGAGCATCACAGTGATGGACGTAGTGGAGCATCACAGTGATGGACGTAGTTGAGCCTCACAGTGATGGACGTAGTGGAGCATCACAGTGATGGACATAGTGGAGCCTCACAGTGATGGACATAGTGGAGCATCACAGTGATGGACGTAGTGGAGCCTCACAGTGATGGACGTAGTGGAGCATCACAGTGATGGACATAGTGGAGCCTCACAGTGATGGACGTAGTGGAGCCTCACAGTGATGGACGTAGTGGAGCCTCACAGTGATGGACGTAGTGGAGCATCACAGTGATGGACGTAGTGGAGCCTCACAGTGATGGACATAGTGGAGCATCACAGTGATGGACGTAGTGGAGCATCACAGTGATGGACGTAGTGGAGCCTCACAGTGATGGACGTAGTGGAGCCTCACAGTGATGGACGTAGTGGAGCATCACAGTGATGGACGTAGTGGAGCCTCACAGTGATGGACGTAGTGGAGCATCACAGTGATGGACATAGTGGAGCATCACAGTGATGGACGTAGTGGAGCATCACAGTGATGGACGTAGTGGAGCATCACAGTGATGGACGTAGTGGAGCCTCACAGTGATGGACGTAGTGGAGCATCACAGTGATGGACGTAGTGGAGCCTCACAGTGATGGACGTAGTGGAGCATCACAGTGATGGACATAGTGGAGCCTCACAGTGATGGACGTAGTTGAGCCTCACAGTGATGGACGTAGTGGAGCATCACAGTGATGGACGTAGTGGAGCATCACAGTGATGGACGTAGTGGAGCATCACAGTGATGGACGTAGTGGAGCATCACAGTGATGGACGTAGTGGAGCATCACAGTGATGGACGTAGTGGAGCATCACAGTGATGGACGTAGTGGAGCATCACAGTGATGGACGTAGTGGAGCCTCACAGTGATGGACGTAGTGGAGCATCACAGTGATGGACATAGTGGAGCATCACAGTGATGGACGTAGTGGAGCATCACAGTGATGGACGTAGTGGAGCCTCACAGTGATGGACGTAGTGGAGCATCACAGTGATGGACGTAGTGGAGCATCACAGTGATGGATGTAGTGGAGCATCACAGTGATGGACGTAGTGGAGAATCACAGTGATGGACGTAGTGGAGCATCACAGTGATGGATAGTGTAGAGCATCACAGTGATGGATAGTGTGGAGCATCACAGTGATGGACGTAGTGGAGCATCACAGTGATGGACGTAGTGGAGCCTCACAGTGATGGACGTAGTGGACAATCACAGTGATGGACGTAGTGGAGCATCACAGTGATGGACGTAGTGGAGCATCACAGTGATGGACGTAGTGGAGCATCACAGTGATGGACGTAGTGGAGCATCACAGTGATGGACGTAGTGGAGCATCACAGTGATGGACGTAGTGGAGCATCACAGTGATGGATAGTGTGGAGCATCACAGTGATGGATAGTGTGGAGCATCACAGTGATGGATAGTGTGGAGCATCACAGTGATGGACGTAGTGGAGCATCACAGTGATGGACGTAGTGGAGCATCACAGTGATGGACGTAGTGGAGCCTCACAGTGATGGACGTAGTGGAGCCTCACAGTGATGGACGTAGTGGAGCATCACAGTGATGGACGTAGTGGAGCATCACAGTGATGGATAGTGTGGAGCATCACAGTGATGGATAGTGTGGAGCATCACAGTGATGGATAGTGTGGAGCATCACAGTGATGGACGTAGTGGAGCATCACAGTGATGGACGTAGTGGAGCATCACAGTGATGGACGTAGTGGAGCCTCACAGTGATGGACGTAGTGGAGCCTCACAGTGATGGATAGTGTAGAGCATCACAGTGATGGATAGTGTGGAGCATCACAGTGATGGACGTAGTGGAGCATCACAGTGATGGACGTAGTGGAGCATCACAGTGATGGACGTAGTGGACAATCACAGTGATGGACGTAGTGGAGCATCACAGTGATGGATAGTGTGGAGCATCACAGTGATGGACGTAGTGGAGCATCACAGTGATGGACGTAGTGTAGCCTCACAGTGATGGACGTAGTGGAGCCTCACAGTGATGGACGTAGTGGAGCATCACAGTGATGGACGTAGTGGAGCATCACAGTGATGGACGTAGTGGAGCATCACAGTGATGGACGTAGTGGAGAATCACAGTGATGGACGTAGTGGAGCATCACAGTGATGGATAGTGTAGAGCATCACAGTGATGGATAGTGTGGAGCATCACAGTGATGGACGTAGTGGAGCATCACAGTGATGGACGTAGTGGAGCATCACAGTGATGGACGTAGTGGACAATCACAGTGATGGACGTAGTGGAGCATCACAGTGATGGATAGTGTGGAGCATCACAGTGATGGACGTAGTGGAGCATCACAGTGATGGACGTAGTGGAGCATCACAGTGATGGACGTAGTGGAGCATCACAGTGATGGACGTAGTGGAGCATCACAGTGATGGATAGTGTGGAGCATCACAGTGATGGATAGTTTGGAGCATCACAGTGATGGATAGTGTGGAGCATCACATTGATGGACGTAGTGGAGCATCACAGTGATGGACGTAGTGGAGCATCACAGTGATGGACGTAGTGGAGCCTCACAGTGATGGACGTAATGGAGCCTCACAGTGATGGACGTAGTGGAGCATCACAGTGATGGACGTAGTGGAGCCTCACAGTGATGGACGTAGTGGAGCATCCCAGTGATGGACGTAGTGGAGCATCACAGTGATGGACGTAGTGGAGCATCACAGTGATGGACGTAGTGGAGAATCACAGTGATGGACGTAGTGGAGCATCACAGTGATGGATAGTGTGGAGCATCACAGTGATGGACGTAGTGGAGCATCACAGTGATGGACGTAGTGGAGCATCACAGTGATGGACGTAGTGGAGCATCACAGTGATGGACGTAGTGGAGCATCACAGTGATGGACGTAGTGGAGCATCACAGTGATGGACGTAGTGGAGCCTCACAGTGATGGACGTAGTGGAGCATCACAGTGATGGACGTAGTGGAGCATCACAGTGATGGACGTAGTGGAGCATCACAGTGATGGACGTAGTGGAGCATCACAGTGATGGACGTAGTGGAGCATCACAGTGATGGACGTAGTGGAGCATCACAGTGATGGACGTAGTGGAGAATCACAGTGATGGACGTAGTGGAGCCTCACAGTGATGGACGTAGTGGAGCATCACAGTGATGGACGTAGTGGAGCATCACAGTGATGGATAGTGTAGAGCATCACAGTGATGGATAGTGTGGAGCATCACAGTGATGGACGTAGTGGAGCATCACAGTGATGGACGTAGTGGAGCATCACAGTGATGGACGTAGTGGACAATCACAGTGATGGACGTAGTGGAGCATCACAGTGATGGACGTAGTGGAACATCACAGTGATGGACGTAGTGGAGCATCACAGTGATGGACGTAGTGGAGCCTCACAGTGATGGACGTAGTGGAGCATCACAGTGATGGACGTAGTGGAGCATCACAGTGATGGACGTAGTGGAGCATCACAGTGATGGACGTAGTGGAGCATCACAGTGATGGACGTAGTGGAGCATCACAGTGATGGATAGTGTGGAGCATCACAGTGATGGATAGTGTAGAGCATCACAGTGATGGATAGTGTGGAGCATCACAGTGATGGACGTAGTGGAGCATCACAGTGATGGACGTAGTGGAGCATCACAGTGATGGACGTAGTGGACAATCACAGTGATGGACGTAGTGGAGCATCACAGTGATGGACGTAGTGGAGCCTCACAGTGATGGACGTAGTGGAGCATCACAGTGATGGACGTAGTGGAGCATCACAGTGATGGACGTAGTGGAGCATCACAGTGATGGACGTAGTGGAGCATCACAGTGATGGATAGTGTGGAGCATCACAGTGATGGATAGTGTGGACTCCCTTGAATGAGAAGCAACCCCACACATGAATGGTCTCAGGATGCTTTACTGTTGGCATGACACAGGACTGATGGTAGCGCTCACCTTGTCTTCTCCGGACAAGCTTTTTTACGGATGCCCCAAACAATCGGAAAGGGGATTCATCAGAGAAAATGTTTTTAACCCAGTCCTCAGCAGTCCAATCCCTGTACCTTTTGCAGAATATCATTCTGTCCCTGATGTTTTTCCTGGAGAGAAGTGGCTTCTTGACACCAGGCCATTCTCCAAAAGTCTTCGCCTCACTGTGTGTGCAGATGCACTCACACCTGCCTGCTGCCATTCCTGAGCAAGCTCTGTACTGGTGGTTCCCCGATCCCGCAGCTGAATCAACTTTAGGAGACGGTCCTGGCGCTTGCTGGACTTTCTGGGGCGCCCTGAAGTCTTCTTCACAACAATTGAACCGCTCTCCTTGAAGTTCTTGATGATCCGATAAATGGTTGATTTAGGTGCAATCTTACTGGCAGAAATATCCTTGCCTGTGAAGCCCTTTTTGTGCAAAGCAATGATGACGGCACGTGTTTCCTTGCAGGTAACCATGGTTGACAGAGGAAGAACAATGATTCCAAGCACCACCCTCCTTTTGAAGCTTCCAGTCTGTTAATCAGCATGACAGAGTGATCAATCAGCATGACAGAGTGATCTCCCGCCTTGTCCTCGTCAACAGTCACACCTGTGTTAATAAGAGAATCACTGACATGATGTCAGCTGGTCCTTTTGTGGCAGGGCTGAAATGCAGTGGAAATGTTTTTGGGGGATTCAGTTCAGTTGCATGGCAAAGAGGGACTTTGCAATTAATTGCAATTAATCTGATCACTCTTCATAACATTCTGGAGTGTATGCAAATTGCCATCATACAAAGTGAGGCAGCAGACTTTGTGAAAATTAATATTTGTGTCATTCTCAAAACTTTTGGCCACGACTGTACATTTAGCTGTTTAAAGTCCTCCTATATATACAGTTTGAATTAGAGGTTTTCCTCCCTGGATTTAACTCATAATTCGCTCACGTTCTTACAGTGTACAGTAGCTAGGCTAGTAAGCTAGCATGTAAGCTACATTTTGGTGTTCAGAAAGCAGACCTCCCCTCTCTGCGATTTGATCAATATAAAAAGCTATTAGCATTCATGCCGTCATATGAGGACCCTCAAAGACATCAGCATCAGAGTTACAGTGGAGATAATGCGTTTTCCCTGAAAGAGTCTGATGAAACTGTAAGTCTCCTCCGTACACTACCTATCAATACAGTGACATTGTACGCGTAGTGCAATCGCTTTGGCATCAGGGGGAGAGCAATGGACTTTTAAAAAGCTGTAATTTTTCATTTTTCGAATTTGGCAGCGGTTTACAAGGGTTTTCGTCCTTGTCTCTCTGTCTGTCTCTGTCTCTCGTGCTCGGGGGGGGGGGGGGGGGGGGGGGGGGGGGTCTCTCTGTCTGTCTCTGTCTCTCGTGCTCGGGGGGGTCAGATATTGAACCACATTACCCTAACATGCCCACATTAAATCACTTTAGTTCGTTAACAAATGTGTCATGACTTGACAACATTTTCTTGACTTGACACCAAATTATTGTTTTGCATTGCACATCAGAAAAAGGTAAAATACCTTTTGCAAAGTGACATAATCAAAACAGATACTGAGACCAAAACAAATATTCGGATAAGTAAAACAAACAACAACAAACAGAAGTATACATCAGCATATGAATTTCTCGTATTTTGATTCTCTAAACCAAAATATTCCAATTGGCTACACTTGGTGGGGTAGGCAGCTGAGAAGGAAGCCCCGACACCATTGGTTGCATTTTAGTCCACAGAGGAGCTAGTCTAACCAATTGCCATCCTCTTTAAGAAGCATTTTGTCACTTTTCGCTGCATCCTGCAACGCTGCATCCATGCAGTTTCCTCCTCCTCTAGGAAATATCAAGGCGAAGTAAATCAGTTTGTGTGATAGTGAAATGTCAGTGAGCAGGAGAGGGAGGGAGGGAGGGAGGGAGGGAGGGAGGGAGGGAGGGAGGGAGGGAGGGATGCACCTGAGAGACCCAGTGATTTATTGCTATACTGTGCTAAAACCAAGTCGCCTTGCTAGCTGCTTTAATTAGGAAATACTGTGCAGGCAACTGAGAGCACCAGGAACCCTTAAATCTCTTCCCTCCACCAGCATTGATGTTCATAGCACTGCACCATTCATCTACATTTAGAAGACAACACCACTACATCCGCAGTACTACATATCCAGTTATATTTATTATAGAATATAGTTATATCTACCATAGAATACAGTTATATATATATATATGTATATATATATATATCATATAATACAGTTATATCTACCATAGAATACAGTTATATATATATATATGTGTATATATATACAGTATATATGTATATTGATATATTGATATATATATATATATATATATATATCAATATATCAATATACATATATACATATATACTATATATAACTGTATTAATAATATCAATATTATTTATACAGTTAAATCTATCATAGAATACAGTTAAATATATATATATATATCTTCGAATACAGTTATATATATAGAGCATAGGATACAGTTATATATGTATATACCATAGAATACAGTTATATCTATCATTGTCACGCCCTGACCATAGAGAGCCTGTTATTCTCTATGTTGGTTAGGTCGGGGTGTGACTAAAGAAAGTCATCTAGGTAATTATATATCTATGTTGGCCTGGTATGATTCCCAATCAGAGGCAGCTGTTTATCGTTGTCTCTGATTGGGGATCATATTTAGGCAACCATTTCCCCATTTTGCTTTGTGGGATCTTGACTATGGATAGTTGCCAAGTAGCACTATTGTTAGCTTCACGTTTCGTTTTGAGATGTATTGTTTTTTTTGTTTTGCTGTGAGTTTCACATAGTAATAAAAGATGTGGAACCCAGATCACGCTGCGCTTTGGTCCACTTATTATAACGATCGTGACAATCATAGAATACAATTATATATATATATATATATATATATATATATATATATATATATATATATATATATCATAGAATACAATTATATCTATCATAGAATACAGTTATATCTACCATAGAATACAGTTATATCTACCATAGAATACAATTATATCTAGCATAGAATACAATTATATCTACCATAGAATACAGTTAAATCTATATATCATAGAATACAGTTATATCTATCATAGAACACAGTTATATATATCTATCATAGAATACAGTTATATATGTTGTAGAGTACAGTTATATCTGTATAGCCTCTAACTTTCTCATGTTCTTCTTATTTATTATTGAAAAAAAATAGCATTTTTTAAATCTATGTTTAGTGCTACATTGACATTGATTACTGCATTGCTGATGTTTGGAGCTTGCAAGAAAGACGTTTCACTGTACTTATCCGTGTAACATTAAGAATACAGTTCTATCTATTATATGTATCTTGCTATCAGCATTAAAGTGCAGAGCACTTTACCATTCCAGATACATTTAGGATATCGCCACTATATTACACAGCTTTATCTACCAGGGGCGGAACATCCACTAGGGAAGGGGGGGACATGACCCACACGGCATTCTGAAGATGCTTTTTTTGTCCCCCCTCCTTGTTTTATAATTTCACTGCGATGCGGTATGCTTTATGACCATACGAATGCCTCGGGCAGGCTGTTTAGCGGTTTTAGAGGGATGAATTTAGGACCACACGGACACCTCGGAGTAGGGATGATGTGTGAATGGCTGTGTGAAGGCAAAGATTACAGTGAAAGGCCCGCATGAAACCACCCCCTACCTCCCCACTTCTAAAACAAAAGGTACAACCCTGATATCTAGACGCATCTACCATATATACTGTATATATACACAGTACAACTATATATAACCTAGCTATTTTACCATTATTTAACTAGGCAAGTCAGTTAATAACAAATTCTTATTTACAATGCCAGCCTACCCTGGCCAAACCCAGAAGACGCTGGGCCAATTGTGCACTGCCCTATGGGACTCTCAATCACAGCCAGATGTGATGCAGCCTGGATTCAAACCAGGTACTGCAGTGATGCCTCTTGCACTGAGATGCAGTGTCTTAGACCACTGCGCCACTCAGGAGCCCTTGTTATACAGCTTCAAATTCCACATATGTCAAATAGAGAGTAGTGTGTGCTTTGTACACATTTCCCTGTGTCATTATAATTGCACGAAAACGCTCCTAACTGTCAGAGGTGTCCTTGGTACATCATACTGGATGTTCAGATAAAGTACAGTGGCATGTTGAGACATTGGAGGAAGATCATGCTGAGTCAAGCCTTTACATACTGTACTGTAGTAGATTTCTGCTTTAGTAGTATTACGAAAGCATGAATAATCTCAATCATCTCAAATGTAACACAGGTATCATTCTGGTACATTAGATAGTCGGAAAAACACAACCGTACATACTGTAGGAGTAGGCTTCTGCTCTAGCAGGGCCCATCCCAAGTCTTTACATGGCTCTGTAACTTGCTATACAGTTGAGATGTCTCCTGGTTCAGACTGAATGTATTTATACTGCTGTCCCAGTCAGATATAGAGAAGGCTGACAGAGGATTGCAGCACTGGAGCTAAATCCTAAACCTACTCCTACTCCATGAGGTCGCTCAGACTTTAGTGTTCTTCGTGTCGAAGAGCTTAGCAAGAGCTTGTGCCGTTCCCGAAAAATGGCAAGTGTGATTATGAGGCCGTTGTTATAGGGTATCCTCCTTAGTGTATAAAGTGCTTGGAACAACAGAGGTGATGCGTGCTCAAAACTTGCACTGCAAAATACTGTTCTCATATCAATAGACATATCCTTAGACCTTCATGGTATGATATCAACATGTTCTCTATGATCATTTCAAATCAAACGTTTATTTGTCACGTGCGCCGAATACAACAGGTGTAGGTAGACCTTACAGTGAAATGCTTACTGACAGGCCCTTAACCAACAGTGCAGTTTTAAGAAAAAAACAACAGTTAGAGATAAGAATAACAAATAATTATGGAGCAGCAGTAAATAACAATAGCGTGGAAATATACAGGGGGAACTCCTCATTTAGTATATGGATAGCCTACTGTACACTACAGGAACACTTTCCCAGTCATTCAAATGGGATAATTTAAGCTATTCCGTGTTGTAACACTCTAAGCTCCATTTAGCAGGAAATGTAATTAAGAACTTTAGTTAAATACTAAGATCATCAATTATGCAATGGAGGCATTCCACACTACAATTGTGTAATACGTTGGTAAATAATTTAAAGTTTTAAAATACAGACAGTAATGTTATGCTGCTACCCAAGAGGAAGGCTTTTCACATCAGTTTGGGGACAGAGATGATACAAAATGGAAAGTAACATTTCGACAGATCTGGTACCCACGTCTGGGATTCCTCAAGTCAGGGATGTAGATCTAACCAGACATTATAATTGGACATGGCGTGTGTGTACACTGTTTAGCAACGTAGTTAAATAAGTACGACTAAGTAAGCCTTGTCCCATGTCTTTCCAATGTGCTACTACTTAATGATGACTGTTCACTGAACATAACATACGGGCAGAGAAGGATTTGGCTTGCCGGCCTAACAGCAGCCAAGAGAATGGTTGCCTTACGATGGCAAGCCCCGCACACTCTGCCACATCCTTACGATGGCAAGCCCCGCACATTCTGCCACATCCTTACGATGGCAAGCCCCACACACTCTGCCACGTCCTTACGATGGCAAGCCCCACACACTCTGCCACGTCCTTACGATGGCAAGCCCCGCACACTCTGCCACATCCTTACAATGGCAAGCCCCGCACACTCTGCCACATCCTTACGATGGCAAGCCCCGCACACTCTGCCACATCCTTACGATGGCAAGCCCCACACACTCTGCCACGTCCTTACGATGGCAAGCCCCACACACTCTGCCACGTCCTTACGATGGCAAGCCCCACACACTCTGCCACATCCTTACGATGGCAAGCCCCGCACACTCTGCCACATCCTTACGATGGCAAGCCCCACACACTCTGCCACGTCCTTACGATGGCAAGCCCCGCACACTCTGCCACATCCTTACGATGGCAAGCCCCGCACACTCTGCCACATCCTTACGATGGCAAGCCCCGCACACTCTGCCACATCCTTACGATGGCAAGCCCCACACACTCTGCCACATCCTTACGATGGCAAGCCCCACACACTCTGCCACATCCTTACGATGGCAAGCCCCACACACTCTGCCACATCCTTACGATGGCAAGCCCCGCACACTCTGCCACGTCCTTACGATGGCAAGCCCCGCACACTCTGCCACGTCCTTACGATGGCAAGCCCCACACATTCTGCCACATCCTTACGATGGCAAGCCCCACACACTCTGCCACGTCCTTACGATGGCAAGCCCCGCACACTCTGCCACATCCTTACGATGGCAAGCCCCGCACACTCTGCCACATCCTTACGATGGCAAGCCCCGCACACTCTGCCACATCCTTACGATGGCAAGCCCCACACACTCTGCCACGTCCTTACGATGGCAAGCCCCACACACTCTGCCACATCCTTACGATGGCAAGCCCCACACACCCTGCCACATCAGCAATGGATTTTCTCATTCATGGACATAGCTCAATTTAAACTTTCAATCTCTCGACTGCATGGTGCAAAATCAGACAATGTTAACATATTGACTGCAACACTTGACAGTTTAACATGAGCTCAGATCAGCAGGCCCTGCAGGTGGGGGGGGGGGGGGGTGAATTTGTTTGTATGTATATGGTTGCATTATGTGATCAAAGTTTGCTAATGTTTTGGTTGACACATACAGTTGAAATACTGTATATACATCGCGTTCAGAAAGTACTCAGACCTCTTGACTTTTTCCACATTTTGATATGTTACAGCCTTATTCTAAAATGGATTAAACAAAATGTTTTCTTCATCAATTTACACACAAAATGTATACCCTGTAATGACAAAGTGAACACAGGTTTTTAGAAAACTTAAATATATATATAACTTATTTATATAACTATTCAGACCCTTTGCTATAAGACTCGAAATTGAGCTCAGGTACATCCTGTTTCCATTAATCATCTTTGAGATGTCTCTACAACTTGATTGGAGTCCACCTGTGGTAAAATGAATTGATTGGACATGATGTGGAAAGGCACACAAGTGTCTATATCAGGTCCCACAGTTGACAGTGCACGTCAGAGCAAAAACCAAGCCATGAGGTTGAAGGAATTGTCCGTAGAGCTCTGAGACAGGATTGTGTCGAGCCACAGATCTGGGGAAGGGTCCCAAAAAATGTCTGCAGCATTGAAGTTCCCCAAGAACACAGTGGCCTCGATCATTTTTCAATGGAAGAAGTTTGGAACCACCAAGACTCCTCCTAGAGCTGGCCACCCAGCCAAACTGAGCAATCGGGGAGAAGGGCCTTGGTCAGGGAGGTGACCAAGAACCCAATGGTCAATCTGACAAAGCTCCAGATTTCCTCGGTGGAGATGGGAGAACCCTCCAGAAGGACAACCATCTCTGCAGCACTCCACCAATCAGACCTTTATGGTAGAGTGGCCAGATGTGTCACGTTCCTGACCTGTTTTCCCTTGTTTTGTCTTTATTTAGTATGGTCAGGGCGTGAGTTGGGGTGGGCAGTCTATGTTATTTGTTTCTATGTTTAGGTTTGTTCGTTTGGCCTGATATGGTTCTCAATCAGAGGCAGGTGTTTGTCATTGTCTCTGATTGGGAACCATATTAAGGTAGGCTGTTTTCACTGTTTGTTTGTGGGTGATTGTTGCCGTGTCTGTGTTTGTTCGCCACACGGTACTGTTTTCGTTCGTTTGTTCACGTCGTTTATTGTTTTGTATTTTTGTCAAGTGTTTTTCGTCTTCGTTGCTTTAATTAAAATATGTATTCAAACCACGCTGCGCTTTGGTCTGATCCTTGCTCCTCCTCAGACGAGGAGGAAGACGAGCGTTACAAGATGGAAGCCACTCCTCAGTAAAAGCTACATGACAGCCCGCTTGGAGTTTGCCAAAAGGCAGCTAAAGACTCTCAGACCATGAGAAACAAGATTCTCTGGTCTGATGAAACCAAGATTGAACTCTTTGGCCTGAATGCCAAGCGTAATTTCTGGAAGAAACCTGGTACCATCCCTACGGTGAAGCATGGTGGTTGCAGCATCATGCTGTGGGGATGTTTTTCAGCGGCAGGGACTGGGAGACTAGTCAGGATCAAGGACAAGATGAACGGAGCAAAGTACAGAGAGATCATTGATGACAACCTGCTCCAGAGCGCTCTGGACCTCAGACTGGGGCGAAGGTTCACCTTCCAACAGGACAACGACCCTAAACACAGAGCCAAGACAACGCAGGAGTGGCTTCGAGACAAGTCTCTGAATGTCCTTGAGTGGCCCATCCAGAGCCCGGACATGAACCCAATCTAACATCTCTGGAGAGACCTGAAAATAGCTGTGCAGCGACGCTCCCCATCCAACCTGACAGAGTTTGAGAAGATCTGCAGAGAAGAATGGAAGAAACTCCCCAAATACAGTGCCAAACTTTTAGCGTTTTACCCAAGAAGACTCGAAGCTGTAATTGCCCCCAAAGGTGTTTCAACAAAGTACTGAGTAAAGGGTCTGAATACTTATGTAAATGTGATATTTTTTTTTTTTTTTTTTTTTTTATTAGCAAACATTTCAAAAAATCTTTTTTTGCTTTGTCATTATGGGGTATTCTGTGCAGATTGATGAGAGGCAGGAAACACTTTAATCAATTTTAGAATAAGTCTGTAACGTAACAAAATGTGGGAAAAGTCAAGGGGTTGGAATACTTTCCGTAAGCACTGTAAGTGTGAGTATGTGTGTTTAGCGGTATGTTGGGTTGTTTAGTATTTAGTATAGTGAGGAGGATGGGTGTATAAATTAAAGTGATTATTTCCAGAGTTCAGACTGATGATTTCTAGTACGGTCAAGAGCCGCTGCCCCGTTACAGCCATCAACCCTCAACTCACACAAACATCCCAAGACAGTAGAATGTCTGCAAATATACCCCCTTCCAAAAATCAGTTTTTTCTCTTACACCAAGAGGAATGGTATCTAAAATCTAAAATAACCTATTTCAGGGAACTAGAATATTTTGTGCTGCCACAGTCTACAGCACAGTGGCTAGAGGGAGAGAGAACTGCCACAGTCTACAGCACAGTGGCTAGAGGCAGAGAGAACTGCCACAGTCTACAGCACAGTGGCTAGAGGCAGAGAGAACTGCCACAGTCTACAGCACAGTGGCTAGAGGGAGAGAGAACTGCCACAGTCTACAGCACAGTGGCTAGAGGGAGAGAGAACTGCCACAGTCTACAGCACAGTGGCTAGAGGCAGAGAGAACTGCCACAGTCTACAGCACAGTGGCTAGAGGCAGAGAGAACTGCCACAGTCTACAGCACAGTGGCTAGAGGCAGAGAGGACTGCCACAGTCTACAGCACAGTGGCTAGAGGGAGAGAGAACTGCCACAGTCTACAGCACAGTGGCTAGTGGCTAGAGGCAGAGAGAACTGCCACAGTCTACAGCACAGTGGCTAGAGGCAGAGAGAACTGCCACAGTCTACAGCACAGTGGCTAGAGGCAGAGAGAACTGCCACAGTCTACAGCACAGTGGCTAGAGGCAGAGAGGACTGCCACAGTCTACAGCACAGTGGCTAGAGGCAGAGAGAACTGCCAGTCTACAGCACAGTGGCTAGAGGCAGAGAGAACTGCCACAGTCTACAGCACAGTGGCTAGAGGCAGAGAGAACTGCCACAGTCTACAGCACAGTGGCTAGAGGCAGAGAGAACTGCCACAGTCTACAGCACAGTGGCTAGAGGCAGAGAGAAAGCTTCCATTTGAACTGATGTGTATTTCTAATTCTAATTCTAATTCACCCTCCTCTGCTCTCCTCCACTCCCCTCCCCGCCCCTCTCCTCAACTTCCACTCCTCCCCTCTCCTCACCCTTCCCTCCCTTCCCCTCTCCTCATCTTCCCCTCCTCTCCTCCCCTCTCCTCTCATCATCCTTCCCTCCTCTCCTTCCCTCTCCTCTCATCATCCTCATATCCTCTCCTCTCATCCTCCTCCTCTCCTCTCCTCTCCTCTCATCATCCTCTTCTCTCATCATCCTCCTCTCCTCTCCTTCCCTCTCCTCTCATCATCCTCATATCCTCTCCTCTCATCATCCTCCTCTCCTCTCCTTCCCTCTCCTCTCATCATCCTCATATCCTCTCCTCTTCATCATCCTCCTCTCCTCTTCATCATCCTCCTCTCCTCTTCATCATCCTCCTCTCCTCTCATCATCCTCCTCTCCTCTCTGGTTGTAATAGAATATTTGGGGAATTTCTAAGTTGTCACCTCTTTAACCTCTTTAAGGAATACCTAGGATAGGATAAAGTAATCCTTCTAACCCCCCCCCCCCCCCCCCCCCCCCCCCTTAAAAGAGTTAGATGCACTATTGTAAAGTGGTATGATATCCAGTGGTTGTTCCACTGGATATCATAAGGTGAATGCACCAATTTGTAAGTCGCTCTGGATAAGAGCGTCTGCTAAATGACTTAAATGTAAATGTAAATGTAATTTCAGACATCAAGGCAGGGAGGCAGAAAGCTGTTTCTTTGACCACTGACTGATGTGGCAGTTTTGAGTGCATTTACTTTGTTATCAAGTGGATTTTTAAAAGGCAGATTAATGTAAAGTACTGTAGGTCTATAGCCTTGTGAGTGAGTGGTGTCGGTTTATATACTTTGTTGAATAAAGAAAGAAATGGATGAATCCATTATCTCAAACCCAAACAAATGCTGCTCCCCTAAAAGGCCTCTTGATTGTATTTATCTGGCTTGTATTATTCAGCAGGGACATGGAGCTTCCTCTGCAGGGCTTACAAAGGTTTTGTCAATGTCATGTCTGGCAGAGTAATGAGAATAATATAAATTCATGTAACAGTTTCATTCTAAATTCTCTGCGTAGGTGTAACTGATTGTGGATTTACATGTTATTTTTTGGCAGGGGGGATTAATTCTGGGTGTTGTGGGGTATCAATTATTGAGAGGTCCAATCTACAGAATGTTGTTTGTATTCATGTTCTTCAGCGTCTTCACCAGGCCCTTACAGACAGCTGATGGTGTTTAATATGTCTTCACCAGGCCCTTACAGACAGCTGGTGATGTTTAATATGTCTTCACCAGGCCCTTACAGACAGCAGTAGTTCCTTTATTGAGATTGATACACAGCGTTTTGCAGCAGCTGCATAAAATTGACCTCCGTCATCTGCAGAAGGACATGTTGAAGCACAATGGGTCAAGCTCACTAATGATGCTATTAGTCGGAGAGTCTCACAGGAGCTGGTTATAGTACTGACGTGGACTGTATGTTGTGTGCACCCCAAATAGCACCCTATTCCCTTCATAGTGCACTTCTGTTGACCAGGGCCCATGGAGCTATGGTCAAAAGTAGGTGTACTATATAGGGAATAGGATGCCATTTTGGACGCACAGCTGTGCAATACTGTTGTCAAGACCCGTGTTAAATGACTGAATGATGCTCCTATGGAACCATAAATGAAATGATATGAAAGGATAGAGGACAACAATTACATAGGATAATATATACAGTATGAAATGTATAATATTAATAATTTGTTTCCCCTAAAAAAATATATAATTTTTTCAATTTCATGAAGATTTCCCCAACTTCTATGTTCTACTGTTGGTTGTCTGTAAAGGTAATTTCTCACAGTGACTGTCTTCACCAGTAGAGAGGTCAAGGGTTCAATAGTTCATAAGATCAAAGCATAGGAGTGGGGTTTCATATCCTGCTCGTATAGTAAACCTGATTGGCCGAATGATTCGCCATGAATCTACTGTAATGATGAGCATAATTTTAAAAACTTAAGAGAAAAAAGTTTAAGCCATCTGGAAATGACAACTGTTTTGGCAAGAGATGAGAAACTGTGTAGAACAATTATGTGTAAACACAAACAAGGTTTCTAGAGACACGCTTTGGCAATCAGACACTGGCAACAGCAATACCAGACAGCTGCAATGTTTCCGATTGAAGTGATCTCTGTGTGCAATATTACCATCAATGCTAACTCCATACACTGCATTCTGAAAGTATTCAGACCCCTTGACTTTTTCCACATTTTGTTACGTTACAGCCTTATTCTAAAATGAATTAAATAAATGTTTTTCCTCATCAATCTACACACAATACCCCATAATGACATCCCAATACCCCATAATGACATCCCAATAGCCCATAATGACATCCCAATACCCCATAATGACATCACAATACCTCATCATGACATCACAATACCCCATCATGACATCACAATACCCCATAATGATGAAGTGAAAATAGTTTTTCAGACACTTTAGCAAATGAACTGACATACCTTATTTATATAAGTATTCAGTTCCTTTGCTATGAGACTCGAAATTGAGCTCAGGTGCATCCTGTTTCCATTGATCGTCCTTGATTGGATTCCACCTGTGGTAAATTCAATTGATTGGACATGATTTGTAAAGGCACACACCTGTCTATATCAAATCAAATCAAATCAAATGTATTTATATAGCCCTTCTTACATCAGCTGATATCTCAAAGTGCTGTACAGAATCCCAGCCTAAAACCCCAAACAGCAAGCAATGCAGGTGTAGAAGCACGGTGGCTAGGTAAAACTCCCTAGAAAGGCCCAAACCTAGGAAGAAACCTAGAGAGGAACCAGTCTATGAGGGGTGGCCAGTCCTCTTCTGGCTGTGCCGGGTGGAGATTATAACAGAACGTGGCCAAGATGTTCAAATGTTCATAAATGACCAGCATGGTCAAATAATAATAATTACAGTAGTTGTCTAGTGTGCAACAAGTCAGCATCTCAGGAGTAAATGTCAGTCGGCTTTTCATAGCCGATCATTAAGAGTATCTCTATCGCTCCTGCTGTCTCTAGAGAGTTGAAAACAGCAGGTCTGGGACAGGTAGCACGTCCGGTGAACAGGTCAAGGTTCCATAGCCGCAGGCAGAACAGTTGAAACTGGAGCAGCAGCACGGCCAGGTGGACTGGGGACAGCAAGGAGTCATCATGCCAGGTAGTCCTGAGGCATGGTCCTAGGGCTCAGGTCCTCCGAGAGAGAGAAAGAAAAAGAAAGAGAGAAAGAAAGAGAGAATTAGAGAGAGCATACTTAAATTCACACAGGACACCGGATAAGACAGGAGAAGTACTCCAGATATAACAGACTGACCTTAGCCCCCGGACACATAAACTAATGCAGCATAAATACTGGAGGCTGAGACAGGAGGGGTCAGGAGACACTGTGGCCCCATCCGATGATACCCCCGGACAGGGCCAAACAGGCAGGATATAACCCCATATAAGGTCCTACAGTTGACAGTGTATGTCAGAGCAATAACCAAGCCATGAGGTAAAAGGAATTGCCAGTTGAACTCAGAGACAGGATTGTGTCGAGGCACAGATCTGGGGAAGGGTACCAAAAAATGTCTGCAGCATTGAAGGTCCACAAGAACACAGTGGCCTCCATCATTCTTAAATGGAAGAAGTTTGGAACCACCAAGATTCTTTATAGGCCAAACTGAGCAATCGGGGGAGAAAGGCCTTGGTCAGGGGGATGAGGCGAGGCGAGGTGAGGAGAGGAGAGGAAAGGAGCAGAGCGGCGGGGAGGGGAGGGGAGAGGAGAGGAGAGTAGGGGAGTGGAGTGGAGGGTAGAGGAGGAGAGAAGAGAGGTTTGGAGAGAGGAGTGAGGATGGGAAGGGAGAGGAGAGGAGGAGGGAGAGGGGGGAAGAGAATTGAGAGTAGAAGAATGGAGAGAAGAGGGGGAGGGGAGTGGAGGAAAGGAGGAGAGGAGAAGGGGAGAAACATGGTTGCTGTCACTAAGCACAAATTACAGTAGACGGTCATGACAGGTGACACATCACCAACATTTTCACTGTTAATTAACTAAGATTCTGTTCCTGCCCTCCTCTTCTCAGTCTGTCTGTCTGTCTCTCTGTCTCTCTCTGTCTCTCTCTGTCTCTCTCTCTCTCTCTCTCTCTCCTCTCCTCTCCTCTCCTCTCCTCTCCTCTCCTCTCCTCTCCTCTCCTCTCCTCTCCTCTCCTCTCCTCTCCTCTCCTCTCCTCTCCTCTCCTCTCCTCTCCTCTCCTCTCCTCTCCTCTCGTCTCCTCTCCCAACTAAGAGGGAGGTGTGAAGTTGTGTAACTCAATAATTTAACATAATGTTTTTCCTCCTTTGCTGTAGAGCTGTTTTTGTGTTCTCCAGTTTGAACAAGACAGTGTATTTACACACTGCAAATGTTTGAAAAAAGAAGGAAGAGTCTCTCTCTCTATATATACATGAGTCCCAAATGGCACCATATTCCCTACAGAGTGCACTACTTTTGACCAGAGAGCTGTGTAGGGAATAGGGTGCCATTTGGGACAGCCCATAAGACTCACGAGAGCCAAAGCAGAGTAGCTAGAGTCCGTGAGAAAGTGATAAATCATGGTCCAACTCTGTGGCCCAAATGGCAGCATATTTCCTTTATAGTGCACTAACTTTGACCAGGAACCATAGGGGATAGAGTGCCATTTGGGACAAAGTTAGTGCTTTGAGTTAGTGCTTTGTTGTTCCTTTTCTCCTCCTCAGTCCTCCACAGCTGAGCCGGTACGTTGATGAATAACTGTTCTCAGAGAGAAGAGCATTAAAAAAAACAAGAAAATGGGGCTGTTTCTCCCTGATCCTGGCAGGGATAGAGGGGTATGGTGATGGAGGTGTGGAGGGATAGAGGGTAGGGTGATGGAGGTGTGGAGGAGTAGAGGGTAGGTAGGATGATGGAGGTGTTGAGGGATAGAGCTTTAGGGTGATGGAGGTGTGGAGGGATAGAGGGTAGGGTGATGGAGGTGTGGAGGGTTAGAGGGTAGGTAGGGTGATGGAGGTGTTGAGGGATAGAGCTTTAGGGTGATGGTGTGGAGGGATAGAGGGGTAGGGTGATGGAGGTGTGGAGGGGTAGAGGGTAGGTAGGATGATGGAGGTGTTGAGGGATAGAGATTTAGGGTGATGGGGGTGTGGAGGGATAGAGAGTAGGGTGATGGAGGTGTGGAGGGTTAGAAGGTAGGTAGGGTGATGGAAGTGTTGAGGGATAGAGCTTTAGGGTGATGGGGGTGTGGAGGGATAGAGGGTAGGGTGATGGAGGTGTGGAGGGTTAGAGGGTAGGTAGGGTGATGGAGGTGTTGAGGGATAGAGCTTTAGGGTGATGTGTGGAGGGATAGAGGGGTAGGGTGATGGAGGTGTGGAGGGGTAGAGGGTAGGGTGATGGAGGTGTGGAGGGGTAGAGGTTAGGTAGGGTGATGGAGAAGTGGAGGGATAGAGGGTAGGTAGGGTGATGGAGAAGTGGAGGGATAGAGGGTAGGTAGGAAGATGGAGGTGTGGAGGGGTAGAGGTTAGGTAGGGTGATGGAGGTGTGGAGGGATAGAGGGTAGGTAGGAAGATGGAGGTGTGGAGGGGTAGAGGTTAGGTAGGGTGATGGAGGTGTGGAGGGATAGAGCTTTAGGGTGATGGAGGTGTGGAGGGATAGAGGGTAGGTAGGGTGATGGAGGTGTGGAGGGATAGAGGGTAGGTAGGAAGATGGAGGTGTGGAGGGATAGAGGGTAGGTAGGGTGATGGAGGTGTGGAGGGATAGAGGGGCAAGGTGATGGAGGTGTGGAGGGATAGAGGGGTAGGGTGATGGAGGTGTAGAGGGGTAGAGGGTAGGTAGGGTGGTGGAGGGATAGAGGGTAGGTAGGGTGATAGAGGTGTGGAGTAATTTAGGGGCAGGGTGATGACGGTGTGGACGGATAGAGGGGTAGGATGATGGAGGTGTAGAGGGGTAGAGGGTAGGTAGGAAGATGGAGGTGTGGAGGGGTAGAGGGTAGGTAGGAAGATGGAGGTGTAGAGGGATAGAGGGTAGGTAGGGTGATGGAGGTGTGGAGGGATAGAGGGTAGGTAGGGTGATGGAGGTGTGGAGGGATAGAGGGTAGGTAGGGTGATGGAGGTGTGGAGGGGTAGAGGGGTAGTGTGATGGAGGTGTAGAGGGATAGAGGGTAGGTAGGGTGATGGAGGTGTGGAGGGATAGAGGGTAGGTAGGGTGGTGGAGGGGTAGAGGGTAGGTAGGGTGATGGAGGTGTAGAGGGATAGAGGGTAGGTAGGGTGATGGAGGTGTGGAGGGTTGGCGCCCCCCCTTGGGTTGTGCCGTGGCGGAGATCTTTGTGGGCTTTACTCGGCCTTGTCTTAGGATGGTAAGTTGGTGTTTGAAGATATCCCTCTACTGGTGTGGGGGCTGTGCTTTGGCAAAGTGGGTGGGGTTATATCCTGCCTGTTTGGGGCCATAGTGTCTCCTGATCCCTCCTGTCTCAGCCTCCAGTAATTATGCTGCAGTAGTTTGTGTCTGGGGCTAGGGTCGGTCTGTTATATCTGGAGTATTTCTCTTGTCTTATCCGGTGTCCTGTGTGAATTTAAGTATGCTCTCTCTAACTCTCTCTCTCTAACTCTCGCTCTCTCTCTCTCTCTCTCGGGGGACCTGAGCCCTGGGACCATTTCTCAGGACTACCTGGCCTGATGACTCCTTGCTGTCCCCAGTACACCTGGCCGTGCTGCTGCTCCAGTTTCAACTGTTCTGCCTGCGGCTATGGAACCCCGACCTGTTCACCGGATATGCTATCTGTCCCAGACATGCTGTTTTAAACTCTCTAGAGACAGCAGGAGCGGTAGAGATACTCTGAATGATAGGCTATGAAAAGTCAACTGATTTACTCCTGAGGTGCTGACCTGCTGCACCCTCGACAACCACTGTGATTAATATTATTTGGCCCTGCTGGTCATCAATGAACGTTTGAACATCTTGGCCATGTTCTCCACCCGGCACAGCCAGCAGAGGACAGGCCACCCCTCATAGCCTAGTTCCTCTCTAGGTTTATTCCAAGGTTCTGGCCTTTCTAGGGAGTTTTTCCTTGCCACCGTGCTTCTACACCTGCATTGCTTGCTGTTTGGGGTTTTAGGCTGGGATTCTGTACAGCACTTAGAGATACCAGCTGATGTAAGAAGGGCTTTATAAATGATTTTTTTTTTTTTTTTTTTGATTAGAGCCCTGGTCAATAGAACAAAACTAGATAGGGCCCTGGTCAATATAACACTAGATAGGGCCCTGGTCAATAGAACACTAGATAGGGCCCTGGTCAATATAACACGTCATAGTGCCCTGGTCAATAGAACACTAGATAGGGCCCTGGTCAATAGAACACTAGAAAGGGCCCTGGTCAATATAACACGTCATAGTGCCCTGGTCAATAGAACACTAGATAGGGCCCTGGTCAATAGAACACTAGATAGGGCCCTGGTCAATAGAACACTAGATAGGGCCCTGGTCAAAAGAACAATACATAGGGCCCTGGTCAATAGAACACTAGATAGGGCCCTGGTCAATAGAACACTAGATTAGCCCTGGTCAATAGAACACTAGATAGAGCCCTGGTCAATAGAACACTAGATAGAGCCCTGGTCAATAGAACACTAGATAGGGCCCTGGTCGATAGAACACTAGATAGAGCCCTGGTCAATAGAACACTAGATAGAGCCCTGGCCAATAGAACACTAGATAGGGTCCTGGTCAATAGAACACTAGATAGAGCCCTGGTCAATAGAACACTAGATAGGGCCCTGGTCAATAGAACACTAGATAGAGCCCTGGTCAATAGAACACTAGATAGGGCCCTGGTCGATAGAACACTAAATAGGGTCCTGGTCAATATAACACTAGATAGAGCCCTGGTCAATAGAACACTAGATAGATCCCTGGTCAATAGCAGAACACTAAATAGGGCCCTGGTCAATAGAACACTAGATAGAGCCCTGGTCAATAGAACACTAGATAGAGCCCTGGTAAATAGAACACTAGATAGAGCCTTGGTCAATAGAACACTAGATAGGGCCCTGGTCAATAGCAGAACACTAGATAGAGCCCTGGTCAATAGAACACTAGATAGGGCCCTGGTCAATAGCAGAACACTAGATAGGGCCCTGGTAAATAGAACATTAGATAGAGCCCTGGTCAATAGAACACTAGATTAGCCCTGGTCAATAGAACACTAGATAGAACCCTGGTCAATAGAACACTAGATAGAACCCTGGTCAATAGAACACTAGATAGAGCCCTGGTCAATAGAACACTAGATAGAACCCTGGTCAATAGAACACTAGATGGGGCCTTGGTCGATAGAACACTAGATAGAGCCCTGGTCAAAAGAAGAACACTAGATAGGGCCCTGGTCAATAGAAGAACACTAGATAGGGCCCTGGTCAATAGAACACTAGTAAGGGCCCTGGTCAATAGAAGAACACTAGATAGGGCCCTGGTAAATAGAACACTAGATAGGGCCCTGGTCAATAGAAGAACACTAGATAGGGCCCTGGTCAATAGAAGAACACTCGAAAGGGCCCTGATCAATAGAAGAACACTCGAAAGGGCCCTGATCAATAGAATAACACTCGAAAGGGCCCTGATCAATAGAAGAACACTAGATAGGAATCTGGTCAATAGATCACTAGACAGTGCCCTGGTATATGTAACACTAGAAAGGGCCCTGTTAAATAGAACACTAGTAAGGGCCCTGGTCAATAGAACACTAGATAGGGCCCTGGTCAATATATCACTAGACTGTGCCCTGGTATATGTAACACTAGATAGGGCCCTGGTCAATAGAACACTAGATTAGCCCTGGTCAATAGAACACTAGATAGGGCCCTGGTCAATAGAACACTAGATTAGCCCTGGTAAATAGAAGAACAAAAGATAGTGCCCTGGTCAATAGAAGAAAACTCGAAAGGGCCCTGGTCGATAGAACACTAGATAGGGCCCTGGTCAATAGAACACTAGATAGGGCCCTGGTCAATAGAACACTCGAAAGGGCCCTGGTCGATAGAACACTAGATAGGGCCCTTGTCAATAGAAGAACACTCGAAAGGGCCCTGGTCGATAGAACACTAGATAGGGCCCTGGTAAATAGAACACTAGATAGGGCCCTGGTAAATAGAACACTAGATAGGGCCCTGGTAAATAGAACACTAGATAGGGCCCTGGTCAATATAACACTAGATAGGGCCCTGGTCAAGAGAAGAACACTAGATAGGGCCCTGGTCAATAGAAGAACACTCGAAAGGGCCCTGGTAAATAGAACACTAGATAGGGCCCTGGTCAAAAGAAGATCACTCGAAAGGGCCCTGGTCAATTAAAGAACAGTTGATAGGGCCCTGGTCAATAGAAGAACACTCGAAAGGGCCCTGGTCAATAGAAGAACACTCAAAAGGGCCCTGGTCAATTAAAGAACACTAGAGAGGGCCCGGTCAATAGAAGAAACCTACATAGGGCCCTGGTCAATATAACACTAGATAGGGCCCTGGTCAATAGAACACTAGTAAGGGCCCTGGTCAATATAACACTAGATAGGGCCCTGGTCAATAGAACACTAGAAAGGGCCCTGGTAAATAGAACACTAGTAAGGGCCCCGGTCAATAGAACACTAGATAGGGCCCTGGTCAATAGAACACTAGATAGGGCCCTGGTAAATAGAAACTAGATAGAGCCCTGGTCAATAGAACACTAGATAGGGCCCTGGTCAATAGAACACTAGAAAGGGCCCTGGTAAATAGAACATTAGATAGAGCCCTGGTCAATAGAACACTAGATTAGCCCTGGTAAATAGAACACTAGTAAGGGCCCTGGTCAATAGAACACTAGATAGGGCCCTGGTCAATAGAACACTAGATAGGGCCCTGGTCAATAGAACGCTTGATAGGGCCCTGGTCAATAGAACACTAGTAAGGGCCCTGGTCAATAGAAGAACACTAGATAGGGCCCTGGTCAATAAAACACTAGATAGGGCCCTGGTCAATAGAAGAACACTCGAAAGGGCCCTGATCAATAGAAGAACACTCGAAAAGGCCATGATCAATAGAAGAACACTAGATAGGAATCTGGTCAATAGATCACTAGACAGTGCCCTGGTATATGTAACACTAGAAAGGGCCCTGGTAAATAGAACACTAGTAAGGGCCCTGGTCAATAGAACACTAGATAGGGCCCTGGTCAATAGAACACTAGATTAGCCCTGGTAAATAGAACACTAGTAAGGGCCCTGGTCAATAGAACACTAGATAGGGCCCTGGTCAATAGAACACTAGATTAGCCCTGGTCAATAGAACACTAGATAGGGCCCTGGTCAATAGAACACTAGATTAGCCCTGGTAAATAGAAGAACAAAAGATAGTGCCCTGGTCAATAGAAGAAAACTCGAAAGGGCCCTGGTCGATAGAACACTAGATAGGGCCCTGGTCAATAGAACACTAGATAGGGCCCTGGTAAATAGAACACTAGATAGGGCCCTGGTAAATAGAACACTAGATAGGGCCCTGGTCAATATAACACTAGATAGGGCCCTGGTCAAGAGAAGAACACTAGATAGGGCCCTGGTCAATAGAACACTAGATTAGCCCTGGTAAATAGAAGAACAAAAGATAGTGCCCTGGTCAATAGAAGAAAACTCGAAAGGGCCCTGGTCGATAGAACACTAGATAGGGCCCTGGTCAATAGAACACTAGATAGGGCCCTGGTCAATAGAACACTCGAAAGGGCCCTGGTCGATAGAACACTAGATAGGGCCCTTGTCAATAGAAGAACACTCGAAAGGGCCCTGGTCGATAGAACACTAGATAGGGCCCTGGTAAATAGAACACTAGATAGGGCCCTGGTAAATAGAACACTAGATAGGGCCCTGGTAAATAGAACACTAGATAGGGCCCTGGTCAATATAACACTAGATAGGGCCCTGGTCAAGAGAAGAACACTAGATAGGGCCCTGGTCAATAGAACACTAGATTAGCCCTGGTAAATAGAAGAACAAAAGATAGTGCCCTGGTCAATAGAAGAAAACTCGAAAGGGCCCTGGTCGATAGAACACTAGATAGGGCCCTGGTCAATAGAACACTAGATTAGCCCTGGTCAATAGAACACTAGATAGGGCCCTGGTCAATAGAACACTAGAAAGGGCCCTGGTAAATAGAACATTAGATAGAGCCCTGGTCAATAGAACACTAGATAGGGCCCTGGTCAATAGAACACTAGATAGGGCCCTGGTCAATAGAACGCTTGATAGGGCCCTGGTCAATAGAACACTAGTAAGGGCCCTGGTCAATAGAAGAACACTAGATAGGGCCCTGGTAAATAAAACACTAGATAGGGCCCTGGTCAATAGAAGAACACTCGAAAGGGCCCTGATCAATAGAAGAACACTCGAAAAGGCCATGATCAATAGAAGAACACTAGATAGGAATCTGGTCAATAGATCACTAGACAGTGCCCTGGTATATGTAACACTAGAAAGGGCCCTGGTAAATAGAACACTAGTAAGGGCCCTGGTCAATAGAACACTAGATAGGGCCCTGGTCAATAGAACACTAGATTAGCCCTGGTAAATAGAACACTAGTAAGGGCCCTGGTCAATAGAACACTAGATAGGGCCCTGGTCAATAGAACACTAGATTAGCCCTGGTCAATAGAACACTAGATAGGGCCCTGGTCAATAGAACACTAGATTAGCCCTGGTAAATAGAAGAACAAAAGATAGTGCCCTGGTCAATAGAAGAAAACTCGAAAGGGCCCTGGTCGATAGAACACTAGATAGGGCCCTGGTCAATAGAACACTAGATAGGGCCCTGGTAAATAGAACACTAGATAGGGCCCTGGTAAATAGAACACTAGATAGGGCCCTGGTCAATATAACACTAGATAGGGCCCTGGTCAAGAGAAGAACACTAGATAGGGCCCTGGTCAATAGAACACTAGATTAGCCCTGGTAAATAGAAGAACAAAAGATAGTGCCCTGGTCAATAGAAGAAAACTCGAAAGGGCCCTGGTCGATAGAACACTAGATAGGGCCCTGGTCAATAGAACACTAGATAGGGCCCTGGTCAATAGAACACTCGAAAGGGCCCTGGTCGATAGAACACTAGATAGGGCCCTTGTCAATAGAAGAACACTCGAAAGGGCCCTGGTCGATAGAACACTAGATAGGGCCCTGGTAAATAGAACACTAGATAGGGCCCTGGTAAATAGAACACTAGATAGGGCCCTGGTAAATAGAACACTAGATAGGGCCCTGGTCAATATAACACTAGATAGGGCCCTGGTCAAGAGAAGAACACTAGATAGGGCCCTGGTCAATAGAACACTAGATTAGCCCTGGTAAATAGAAGAACAAAAGATAGTGCCCTGGTCAATAGAAGAAAACTCGAAAGGGCCCTGGTCGATAGAACACTAGATAGGGCCCTGGTCAATAGAACACTAGATAGGGCCCTGGTCAATAGAACACTCGAAAGGGCCCTGGTCGATAGAACACTAGATAGGGCCCTTGTCAATAGAAGAACACTCGAAAGGGCCCTGGTCGATAGAACACTAGATAGGGCCCTGGTAAATAGAACACTAGATAGGGCCCTGGTAAATAGAACACTAGATAGGGCCCTGGTAAATAGAACACTAGATAGGGCCCTGGTCAATATAACACTAGATAGGGCCCTGGTCAAGAGAAGAACACTAGATAGGGCCCTGGTCAATAGAAGAACACTCGAAAGGGCCCTGGTAAATAGAACACTAGATAGGGCCCTGGTCAAAAGAAGATCACTCGAAAGGGCCCTGGTCAATTAAAGAACAGTTGATAGGGCCCTGGTCAATAGAAGAACACTCGAAAGGGCCCTGGTCAATAGAAGAACACTCAAAAGGGCCCTGGTCAATTAAAGAACACTAGAGAGGGCCCGGTCAATAGAAGAAACCTACATAGGGCCCTGGTCAATATAACACTAGATAGGGCCCTGGTCAATAGAACACTAGTAAGGGCCCTGGTCAATATAACACTAGATAGGGCCCTGGTCAATAGAACACTAGAAAAGGCCCTGGTAAATAGAACACTAGTAAGGGCCCTGGTCAATAGAACACTAGATAGGGCCCTGGTCAATAGAACACTAGATAGGGCCCTGGTAAATAGAACACTAGATAGAGCCCTGGTCAATAGAACACTAGATAGGGCCCTGGTCAATAGAACACTAGAAAGGGCCCTGATAAATAGAACATTAGATAGAGCCCTGGTCAATAGAACACTAGATAGGGCCCTGGTCAATAGAACACTAGATAGGGCCCTGGTCAATAGAACGCTTGATAGGGCCCTGGTCAATAGAACACTAGTAAGGGCCCTGGTCAATAGAAGAACACTAGATAGGGCCCTGGTAAATAAAACACTAGATAGGGCCCTGGTCAATAGAAGAACACTCGAAAGGGCCCTGATCAATAGAAGAACACTCGAAAAGGCCATGATCAATAGAAGAACACTAGATAGGAATCTGGTCAATAGATCACTAGACAGTGCCCTGGTATATGTAACACTAGAAAGGGCCCTGGTAAATAGAACACTAGTAAGGGCCCTGGTCAATAGAACACTAGATAGGGCCCTGGTCAATAGAACACTAGATTAGCCCTGGTAAATAGAACACTAGTAAGGGCCCTGGTCAATAGAACACTAGATAGGGCCCTGGTCAATAGAACACTAGATTAGCCCTGGTCAATAGAACACTAGATAGGGCCCTGGTCAATAGAACACTAGATTAGCCCTGGTAAATAGAAGAACAAAAGATAGTGCCCTGGTCAATAGAAGAAAACTCGAAAGGGCCCTGGTCGATAGAACACTAGATAGGGCCCTGGTCAATAGAACACTAGATAGGGCCCTGGTCAATAGAACACTCGAAAGGGCCCTGGTCGATAGAACACTAGATAGGGCCCTGGTAAATATAACACTAGATAGGGCCCTGGTAAATAGAACACTAGATAGGGCCCTGGTAAATAGAACACTAGATAGGGCCCTGGTCAATATAACACTAGATAGGGCCCTGGTCAAGAGAAGAACACTAGATAGGGCCCTGGTCAATAGAAGAACACTCGAAAGGGCCCTGGTAAATAGAACACTAGATAGGGCCCTGGTCAAAAGAAGATCACTCGAAAGGGCCCTGGTCAATTAAAGAACAGTTGATAGGGCCCTGGTCAATAGAAGAACACTCGAAAGGGCCCTGGTCAATAGAAGAACACTCAAAAGGGCCCTGGTCAATTAAAGAACACTAGAGAGGGCCCGGTCAATAGAAGAAACCTACATAGGGCCCTGGTCAATATAACACTAGATAGGGCCCTGGTCAATAGAACACTAGTAAGGGCCCTGGTCAATATAACACTAGATAGGGCCCTGGTCAATAGAACACTAGAAAGGGCCCTGGTAAATAGAACACTAGTAAGGGCCCTGGTCAATAGAACACTAGATAGGGCCCTGGTCAATAGAACACTAGATAGGGCCCTGGTAAATAGAACACTAGATAGGGCCCTGGTCAATAGAACACTAGATAGGGCCCTGGTAAATAGAACACTAGATAGAGCCCTGGTCAATAGAACACTAGATAGGGCCCTGGTCAATAGAACACTAGAAAGGGCCCTGGTAAATAGAACATTAGATAGAGCCCTGGTCAATAGAACACTAGATAGGGCCCTGGTCAATAGAACACTAGATAGGGCCCTGGTCAATAGAACGCTTGATAGGGCCCTGGTCAATAGAACACTAGTAAGGGCCCTGGTCAATAGAACACTAGTAAGGGCCCTGGTCAATAGAACACTAGATAGGGCCCTGGTAAATAAAACACTAGATAGGGCCCTGGTCAATAGAAGAAAACTCGAAAGGGCCCTGATCAATAGAAGAACACTCGAAAAGGCCATGATCAATAGAAGAACACTAGATAGGAATCTGGTCAATAGATCACTAGACAGTGCCCTGGTATATGTAACACTAGAAAGGGCCCTGGTAAATAGAACACTAGTAAGGGCCCTGGTCAATAGAACACTAGATAGGGCCCTGGTCAATAGAACACTAGATAGGGCCCTGGTCAATAGAACACTAGATAGGGCCCTGGTCAATAGAACACTAGATAGGGCCCTGGTCGATAGAACACTAGATAGGGCCCTGGTCAATAGAACACTAGTAAGGGCCCTGGTCAATAGAAGAACACTAGATAGGGCCCTGGTAAATAGAACACTAGATAGGGCCCTGGTCAATAGAACACTAGATAGGGCCCTGGTCAATAGAACACTAGATAGGGCCCTGGTAAATAAAACACTAGATAGGGCCCTGGTCAATAGAACACTAGATAGGGCCCTGGTCAATAGAAGAACACTAGATAGGGCCCTGGTAAATAAAACACTAGATAGGGCCCTGGTCAATAGAACACTAGATAGGGCCCTGATCAATAGAAGAACACTAGATAGGAATCTGGTCAATAGATCACTAGACAGTGCCCTGGTATATGTAACACTAGATAGGGCCCTGGTAAATAAAACACTAGATAGGGCCCTGGTCAATAGAACACTAGATAGGGCCCTGATCAATAGAAGAACACTAGATAGGGCCCTGGTCAATAGAACACTAGATAGGGCCCTGGTCGATAGAACACTAGATAGGGCCCTGGTCAATAGAACACTAGTAAGGGCCCTGGTCAATAGAAGAACACTAGATAGGGCCCTGGTAAATAAAACACTAGATAGGGCCCTGGTCAATAGAACACTAGATAGGGCCCTGGTCAATAGAAGAACACTAGATAGGGCCCTGGTAAATAAAACACTAGATAGGGCCCTGGTCAATAGAAGAACACTCGAAAGGGCCCTGATCAATAGAAGAACACTAGATAGGAATCTGTTCAATAGATCACTAGACAGTGCCCTGGTATATGTAACACTAGAAAGGGCCCTGTTAAATAGAACACTAGTAAGGGCCCTGGTCAATAGAACACTAGATAGGGCCCTGGTCAATATATCACTAGACTGTGCCCTGGTATATGTAACACTAGAAAGGGCCCTGGTAAATAGAACACTAGTAAGGGCCCTGGTCAATAGAACACTAGATAGGGCCCTGGTCAATAGAACACTAGATAGGGCCCGGTTAAATAGAACATTAGATAGAGCCCTGGTCAATAGAACACTAGATAGGGCCCTGGTCAATAGAACACTAGATAGGGCCCTGGTCAATAGAACGCTAGATAGGGCCCTGGTCAATAGAACACTAGTAAGGGCCCTGGTCAATAGAACACTAGATAGGGCCCTGATCAATAGAAGAACACTAGATAGGGCCCTGGTCAATAGAACACTAGATAGGGCCCTGGTCGATAGAACACTAGATAGGGCCCTGGTCAATAGAACACTAGTAAGGGCCCTGGTCAATAGAAGAACACTAGATAGGGCCCTGGTAAATAAAACACTAGATAGGGCCCTGGTCAATAGAACACTAGATAGGGCCCTGGTCAATAGAAGAACACTAGATAGGGCCCTGGTAAATAAAACACTAGATAGGGCCCTGGTCAATAGAAGAACACTCGAAAGGGCCCTGATCAATAGAAGAACACTAGATAGGAATCTGGTCAATAGATCACTAGACAGTGCCCTGGTATATGTAACACTAGAAAGGGCCCTGTTAAATAGAACACTAGTAAGGGCCCTGGTCAATAGAACACTAGATAGGGCCCTGGTCAATATATCACTAGACTGTGCCCTGGTATATGTAACACTAGAAAGGGCCCTGGTAAATAGAACACTAGTAAGGGCCCTGGTCAATAGAACACTAGATAGGGCCCTGGTCAATAGAACACTAGATAGGGCCCGGTTAAATAGAACATTAGATAGAGCCCTGGTCAATAGAACACTAGATAGGGCCCTGGTCAATAGAACACTAGATAGGGCCCTGGTCAATATAACACTAGATAGGGCCCTGGTCAATAGAACACTAGTAAGGGCCCTGGTCAATAGAAGAACACTAGATAGGGCCCTGGTAAATAAAACACTAGATAGGGCCCTGGTCAATAGAAGAACACTCGAAAGGGCCCTGATCAATAGAAGAACACTAGATAGGAATCTGGTCAATAGATCACTAGACAGTGCCCTGGTATATGTAACACTAGAAAGGGCCCTGGTAAATAGAACACTAGTAAGGGCCCTGGTCAATAGAACACTAGATAGGGCCCTGGTCAATATATCACTAGACAGTGCCCTGGTATATGTAACACTAGAAAGGGCCCTGGTAAATAGAACACTAGACAGGGCCCTGGTCAATAGAACACGAGATTAGCCCTGGTCAATAGAACACTAGATAGGGCCCTGGTCAATAGAACACTAGACAGGGCCCTGGTCGATAGAACACGAGATTAGCCCTGGTCAATAGAACACTAGATAGGGCCCTAGTCAATAGAACACTAGATTAGCCCTGGTCAATAGAACACTAGATAGGGCCCTGGTCAATAGAACATTAGATGGAGCCCTGGTCAATAGAACACTAGATAGGGCCCTGGTCAATAGAACACTAGATAGGGCCCTGGTAAATAGAACATTAGATAGAGCCCTTGTCAATAGAACACTAGATAGGGCCCTGGTCAATAGAACACTAGATAAGGCCCTGGTCAATAGAACGCTAGATAGGGCCCTGGTCAATAGAACACTAGTAAGGGCCCTGGTCAATAGAAGAACACTAGATAGGGCCCTGGTAAATAGAACACTAGATAGGGCCCTGATCAATAGAAGAACACTAGATAGGAATCTGGTCAATAGATCACTAGACAGTGCCCTGGTATATGTAACACTAGAAAGGGCCCTGGTAAATAGAACACTAGTAAGGGCCCTGGTCAATAGAACACTAGACAGGGCCCTGGTCAATAGAACACTAGATTAGCCCTGGTCAATAGAACACTAGATAGGGCCCTGGTCAATAGAACACTAGATAGGGCCCTGGTCAATAGAACACTAGATTAGCCCTGGTCAATAGAACACTAGATAGGGCCCTCGTCAATTGAACACTAGATAGGGCCCTGGTCAATAGAACACTAGATTATCCCTGGTCAATAGAACACTAGATAGGGCCCTGGTCAATAGAACATTAGATAGAGCCCTGGTCAATAGAACACTAGATAGGGCCCTGGTCAATAGAACACTAGATAGGGCCCTGGTCAGTAGAACACTAGATAGGACCATGGTCAATAGAACACTAGATAGGGCCCTTTAAATAGAACACTAGATAGGGCCCTGGTAAATAGAACACTAGATAGGGCCCTGGTCATTAGAACACTAGATAGAGCCCAGGTCAATAAAACACTAGATTAGCCCTGGTCAATAGAACACTAGATAGGGCCCTGGTCAATAGAACACTAGATAGGGCCCTGGTCAGTAGAACACTAGATAGGACCATGGTCAATAGAACACTAGATAGGGCCCTGGTAAATAGAACACTAGATAGGGCCCTGGTAAATAGAACACTAGATAGGGCCCTGGTAAACAGAACACTGGATAGGGCCCTGGTCAATAGAACACTAGATAGGGCCCTGGTCAATAGAACACTAGATAGGGCCCTGGTCAATAGAACACTAGATTAGCCCTGGTCAATAGAACACTAGATAGGGCCCTGGTCAATAGAACACTAGATAGGGCCCTGGTCAATAGAACACTAGATTAGCCCTGGTCAATAGAACACTAGATAGGGCCCTGGTCAATAGAACACTAGATAGAGCCCTGGTCAATAGAACACTAGATAGGGCCCTGGTCAATAGAACAATAGATAGGGCCCTGGTCAATAGAACACTAGATAGGGCTGATGCTGTGTCAGGACGTGTGGGGAGGGCTGAGGCGGTGTGAGGCAGTGTGAGGAGGGCTGAGGCGGTGTGAGGCAGTGTGAGGAGGGCTGAGGCGGTGTGAGGCGGTGTGAGGAGGGCTGAGGCGGTGTGAGGCAGTGTGAGGAGGGCTGAGGCGGTGTGAGGCAGTGTGAGGAGGGCTGAGGCGGTGTGAGGCGGTGTGAGGAGGGCTGAGGCGGTGTGAGGCGGTGTGAGGAGGGCTGAGGCGGTGTGAGGCAGTGTGAGGAGGGCTGAGGTGGTGTGAGGCAGTGTGAGGAGGGCAGAGGCAGTGTGAGGCGGTGTGAGGAGGGCTGAGGAGGGCTGAGGCGGTGTGTGGTGGTGTGAGAAGTGCAGAGGGCCGAGGCGGGTTGAGGTGGTGTGAGGAAAGCTGAGGAGGGCTGAGGAGGGCTGGTAAGAGCTGAAGAGGGCTGAGGAGGGCTGAGGCGGTGTGAGGCGGTGTGAGGAGGGCTGAGGCGGTGTGAGGCTGTGTGAGGAGGGCTAAGGAGAGCTAAGGCGGTGTGAGGGGGTGTGAGGAGGGCTGAGGAGGGCTGAGACGGTGTGAGGCAGTGTGAGGAAGGCTGAGGAGGGCTGAGGCGGTGTGAGGCGGAGTGAGATGGGATGAGACAGTGTGAGGAGGGCTGAGGCAGTGTGAGGAGGGCTGAGGCGGTGTGAGGAGGGCTGAGGCGGTATGAGGAGGGCTGAGGAGAGCTGAGGCCGTGTGAAGAGGGTTGAGGCTGTGTGAGGCGGCGTGAGGAGGCCTGAGGAGGGCTGAGGCGGTGTGAGGCAGTGTGAGGAGGGCTGAGGCGGTGTGAGGAGGGCTGAGAAGGGCTGAGGCGGTGTGTGGTGAGCTGAGGAGGGCTTAGGCGGTGTGAGGCGGTGTGAGGCAGTGTGAGGAGGGCTGAGGCGGTGTGAGGCGGTGTGAGGAGGGCTGAGGCGGTGTGTGGTGAGCTGAGGAGGGCTTAGGCGGTGTGAGGCGGTGTGATGAGGGCTGAGGCGGTGTGAGGAGGGCTAAGGAGAGCTGAGGCGGTGTGAGGCGGTGTGAGGTGGTGTGATGAGGGCTGAGGCGGTGTGAGGAGGGCTAAGGAGAGCTGAGGCGGTGTGAGGCGGTGTGAGGCGGTGTGATGAGGGCTGAGGCGGTGTGAGGAGGGCTAAGGAGAGCTGAGGCGGTGTGAGGCGGTGTGAGGCGGTGTGAGGCGGTGTGATGAGGGCTGAGGCGGTGTGAGGAGGGCTAAGGAGAGCTGAGGCGGTGTGAGGCGGTGTGAGGCGGTGTGAGGAGGGCTGAGGTGGTGTGAGGAGGGCTGAGGAAGGCTGAGGCGGTATGAGGAGGGCTGAGGAGGGCTGAGGCGGTGTGAGGCGGTGTGAGGCAGTGTGAGGAGGGCTGAGGCGGTGTGAGGCGGTGTGTGGTGAGCTGAGGAGGGCTTAGGTGGTGTGAGGCGGTGTGAGGCGGTGTGAGGCAGTGTGAGGAGGGCTGAGGCGGTGTGAGGAGGGCTGAGGAGGGCAGAGGAGGTACATCCTCATCCAATGATCTCTCACCATCAAGACACACAACACATTCCAATTAAAGCCCATCTCCTCTCTGGTCAGTCTAATACTGCCAGCTCCTAGCCTTGTGTGTTGTAAGTTTGTCCTCTAAGGGAAAATAATTTGCTGTATCAACTCATGTATTTGGTGTTTGTATATACGTTGTATATAGAGAGCTATGTTTGTATCTTGATGGTCAATACTATTACGCAGGATGTGTTGTTTTAGTGTCGGAAAGGGTGGTGGGGGGGTTTGTTTAATAAAGAATTGTTCAGGGTTTTTTATTCGCTGAGGAAATGGTGTTGGATAGGGTGAGGGGTGGTACTTTATTTGATGTGAGGGTAAGCTACATTGCGTGTTCACAGAGGGAAGAACAAGCACACCCTTGTTGCAGGGTTGTCTATAAATACATTCCCAGGGACAAGTCTTGTCGTAGAGGGAGAACATTGTAAGCTTGAGTGGGTTAGAGCCAGCCTAAATTGAGATATGAATGATAGCCAAGTAGCCACCAGTCTCTCTCTCTCTCTCCCTCTTAAAACATGGGGGCAGGCCAACTCGGTTAGCGCCAGCCAGGCAGGCAATCCTCATTCCAAATACGCTAATACATATCCCCATATCCCACTCTGTCTGTCTGTAATATAACACACTACCCTGCTGGTTTCAATGACCGCACCTCCATAGGACGCTCATGAAAAATCTCTTCCCTCCTTTAACCTGCCCTGTGTCTTTACCATATTAGCATGGATGCTCTATCTGCTGTGTGAGATATGGGCGACACCACACCATGCTGTTGGTTTTATGGGCAGGGGAGCAGCCGGCCAATCAGATGCTGTGAAGACGAAGCATCCCGCTTCTCTAATGAAGCTATTAACAATGGTCGGCTGCTGCCAGATGGTCTGTCATTGAGGAGGAGTGGAGAGAGGGAACGAGGGAAAAGAGAGAGGGGGGAGAAAGAGTGGGAGTGGGGGAAAGAGGAGGAGAACAGGGAAGGTAGAGAGAGAGAGAAACAGAAACAGAGAGAGACAGAGAAAGAGAGAAACAGAGAGAGACAGAGAGAGACAGAGAAACAGAGACAGCGAGACAGCGAGAGAGAGAGAAAGAGAGAGAGAGAGACAGATAGAGAGAGAGAGGGAGAGACCTAGAGACAGCGAGAGACAGGAAGAGAAAGAGCGAGAGACAGAGAGAGAGACAGAGAGTGAGAGTGAGAGAGAGACAGAGACAAAGAGAGGGAGAGAGAGAGAGAGAGAGAGAGACACAGAGAGAGAGACACAGAGAGAGAGACACAGAGAGAGAGACAGAGAGAGACAGACAGAGAGGGAGAGCGAGAGAGAGACAGAGAGAGAGAGAAAGACCTCTCCACCCAGGAACAGCGGAGCAATCTCCACCCCGCCGAGATCACCGAGACAACATCCCGGACCAGCACCCTGGACCCCCCAGCCACGACCACAGCACCACCAACCTCAATGCCCACCACAGCCAGCGCAGCACAGACCACCCCAGCCCAGCTTCAGAGCCACCCAGACGAGGCCTCCCACCCCCCTGCCCCCCACCGCAGACCCACACCTGGAGGAGCCACAGCCCAGCAGGCAGAGCTACGCACAGGCTGTGAGAGGAGCAACTGGCCCAGCCCCCACCAACCAAATGAGTGACATCAAACAAATGCTGAGTCTACTATGCTCACATGTGATGGGCCGAGGGTCATGGTAAGATGAGCACATGAACTCCACCATTCTCACACTACATCCACCCAAGTGGCATGACACAAATTCTATCTTAAATTATAAACAAATCACATTTGCAAAATAAGAGTTTACTTTAATTGAAAAGTCCTATTTTAATGGTTCTTCTTGGATTGTGAGTGTTTGTCTCATTTTGAAAGGTAAAGAAAAGAAAAGAAAAAAAAAAAGTTATGAAGTCTTTTTACGTTGCATGTTGGAATTTACAAGGATTGAAGTCCTCTGCTTTTGGGCTAAAGAGCAGAAACCCAGACTTCATGAAAGAAATTGATGATGTTGATATTGTAGTACTACAGGAAACATGGTGCAGAGGTGATGTTTCCACTGGCTGTCCACTAGGTTATAGGGAGATAATCATACCATCCACTAAATTAAAAGGAATCAAACAGGGCAGAGACTCAGGGGGAATGCTAATATGGTATAAATCTGAACTAATTAATTCAATCGAATTGATCAAAACAGGAGAATTCTTTATCTGGTTAAAAATCAACAAGGAGGCTATCTTGACAGATAAAAACGTCTTCCTCTGTGCCACATACATTCCCCCCTCAGAGTCACCCTACTTCAATGAAGAGAGTTTCTCCATTCTAGAGGGGGAGATTAGTCACTTTCAGGCCCAAGGCAACGTACTGGTCTGTGGAGACCTGAATGCTAGAACAGCAGAAGAACAAGACACTATTAACAGTCATGGGGATAAACACCTACCAGGAAGCAATAACCTTTCCCTCCCCACATACCCCCACAGAAACAACTATGACAAAGTGAAAAACAAAAACGGAGTACAGCTCCTGAGGCTCTGTCGAACACTGGGTCTGTACATAGTCAATGGCAGGCTGAGAGGAGACTCTTTTGGTAGGTACACCTACAGCTCATCTCTTGGCAGCAGCACTGTAGACTACTTCCTCACCGACCTAAACCCAGAGTCTCTCAGAGCCTTCACAGTCAGCCCACTAACACCTCTCTCAGACCACAGTAAAATCACAGTGTATCTGAGAAGAGCAGAACCCAACCATGAAGCATCACGGCCCAATAAATTACATGGTACTAAACAAGCCTATAGATGGAGTGCAAACAGTACAGACATCTACCAAAAAGCAATTAGTAGCCAAAAAATACAATCTCTCCTGGACAACTTTTTAGCCTTAACATTCTCCTTCAGCAATGAAGGTGTAAATTTGGCCGTTAGGAACATAAACTTTATATTTGACAAATTAGCCTCCTTGGCTAATCTAAAGAAGCATAAGAGCAAACCAAAAATAACAGATAATGAAAAATGGTTTGATAAGGATTGCAAAAATCTAAGAAAGTCATTGAGAAATATATCTAATCAAAAACACAGAGAACCAGACAACAAAAATATACGCCTTCAATATGGAGAAACACTGAAGCAATACAAACGCACCCTAAGAACAAAAAAGGAACAGCACATTAGAAATCAGCTGGATGGAATTGAGGAATCCATAGAATCAAACCACTTCTGGGAGAATTGGAATAAATTAAACAAACCTCATCATGAGGAATTGGCTATCCAAAATGGGGATATGTGGAGAAATCACTTTGCAAACCTCTACAGCAATATAACAAAGAGCCCAGAACAAAAAGATATACAAGAAAAATTACAAATCCTTGAATTAGCAGTCAAAGACTATCAGAATCCTGTGGATACCCCAATTACAGAAGAAGAATTATTGGAAAAACTATGCAATCTCCAACCCAAAAAGGCCTGTGGTGCTGATGGTATTTTAAATGAAATGATCAAATATACAGACCACAAATTCAAATTGGCTATACTCAAACTCTTCAACATTATCCTCACTGCAGGTATTTTCCCCGATATTTGGAACCAGGGATTGATCACACCAATCTATAAAAATGGAGACAAATTTGACCCAAATAATTACAGAGGAATTTGCGTTAACAGCAACTTGGGGAAAATTCTCTGCAGTATTATAAATAGCAGACTACATCATTTCCTTGACGAACACAACATCCTGAGCAGAAGCCAGATTGGATTTCTAAAAAATTATCGTACAACAGACCACATTTACACCCTCCACACTCTAATTGATAAACAAGTTAACCAAAACAAAGGCAAAATCTACTCGTGTTTTGTAGATTTCAAGAAAGCATTTGATTCAATTTGGCACGAAGGTCTTTTTTATAAACTAATAGAAAGTGGTATTGGAGGGAAAACATATGATTTTATTAAATCAATGTACACTAAAAACAAATGTGCGGTTAAAATTGGCAACAAGCAAACAGACTTCTTCTCTCAGGGGCGTGGAGTGAAACAGGGCTGCCCAATAAGTCCAACATTATTTAACATCTACATTAATGAATTGGCAAAAATATTAGAAGAATCGGCAGCACCTGGTATCACCCTACACAACACTGAAATCAAGTGTCTGCTGTACGCAGATGACCTGGTGCTGCTGTCTCCCACTAAAGAGGGGTTACAGCAGCACCTAGATCGTCTTCACAGGTTCTGTCAGACCTGGGCTCTGACCGTTAACCTAAAAAAAACAAATATAATGATATTCCAAAAAAGGTCGGGAAATAAGGATGACAAATATAAATTCTATTTGGACACAGTTCTATTAGAACACACCAAAAACTACACATATCTAGGACTAAATATCAGCAACACAGGTAGCTTTCACATGGCTGTGAATGAGCTGAGAGACAAAGCAAGAAGAGCATTCTATGCCATTAAAAGGAACATCAAAATTGAAATTCCAATTAGAATCTGGCTCAAAATTTTTCAATCAGTTATAGAACCAATTGCTCTATATGGCAGTGAAGTATGGGGTCCACTCTCTAATAATGAATTTACTAAATGGGACAAACATCCAATTGAAATATTGCATGCAGAGTTTTGCAAGACTGTATTGCAAGTACAAAGAAAAACTCCAAATAACGCATGTAGGGCAGAATTGGGCCAATACCCCCTCCTCATTCGAATAGAAAAAAGAGCCATCAAATATTACAACCATCTAAAAACAAGTGACCCCAAAACATTCCATCACACAGCTCTACAATGTCAAGAGATGAAACCAGAGAAGAGTCCCCTCAGCCAGCTAGTTCTGAGGCTCAGTTCACCAACCCAAACCAACCCCATAGAGCCTCGGGACAGCCCTCAGAAAATCTGGCCCAACCAAATCATCACAAAACAAAAAGAAAAATATATAACCTATTGGAAAGACACCACAAAAAATCAAAGTAAACTTCAATGCTATTTGGCTCTAAACAGACAGTACATGGTGGCAGACTATCTGACCACTGTGACTGATAGAAAACTGAGGAAAACATTGACTAGGTACAGACTCAGTGAGCACAGTCTGGCTATAGAGACCGGTCGTCACAGACAAACCTGGCTGCCCAGAGAGGACAGGCTGTGCTCACTCTGCTCCAGGGGAGAGGTAGAGACAGAGGTGCATTTCCTACTACACTGTGACAAATACTCAGACCTAAGAGCATATTTCTTTCCCAAAATTATAACTCAATAGAAAGAATTTGAAACTATAAAAGATGAAGAAAAAATCAAATATTTATTGGGTGAAAAGCCAAAATGTGCAGTTTTGGCAGCCAAATATGTGTCCTCCTGCCACAACCTGAGGGACAGCCAGTGAAAAATGCAAAGTAATGTTGATAATATTTCCCATTTAGCTTAGTTTTGTTTTGTCTTTCATACCAGGTCATATGTCTTCTCAAGTCATGTTGACACTGGTCTACTACCATTGATTTAATGTATTGTTGTTCTGATTAATATTGTTGTTGTAGTTGCTGTTAATGGTAATCCCATGTCCACTACTACTATTATTATTACTGTTGGTTCCACCATTTATTTATATATAAATATATATATATTTTGTATATATATACATATATATTAGATTTTTATTTTTCGATATGTATACTTTGACAATGTAAGTAATAATGAACTTGCCATGTCAATAAAGTCAATTGAATTGAATTGAATTGAATTGAAAGAGAGAGAGAGAGAAGCGGAGTGACAGACAGAGATAGACAGAAAGAGAGAGAGAGACAGAGATAGACAGAGGGAGAGCGAGAGAGAGACAGAGAGCAACATAAAAAGACAGAAAGAGAGAGAGAGAGAGAGAGAGATTACACAGATCCACAAAGAATTTGAAAACAAATCCAACTTTGATAAACTCCCATATCTACTGGGTGAAATTCCACAGTGTGCCATCACAGCAGCAAGATTTGTGACCTGTTGCCATAAGAAAAGGGCAACCAGTGAAGAACAAACACCATTGTAAATACAACCCATATTTATGCTTATTTATTTTCCCTCATGTACTTTAACCATTTGTACATCATTACAACACTGTATATATACATAATATGACATTTGTAATGTCTTTATTGTTTTGAAACTTCTGTATGTGTAATGTTTACTGTACATTTTTATTGTTTATTTCACTTTTGTACATTATCTACCTCACTTGCTTTGGCAATGTTAACACGTTTCCCATGTCAATAAAGCCCCTTGAATTGAATTGAGAGAGAGAGAGAGAGAGAGAGAGAGAGAGAGAGAGAGAGAGAGAGAGAGAGAGAGAGAGAGAGAGAGAGAGAGAGAGAGAGAGAGAGAGAGAGAGACAGACAGTGAGAGACAGAGAGAGACAGAGACAGACAGACAGACAGACAGACAGACAGACAGACAGACAGACAGACAGACAGACAGACAGACAGACGGACGGACGGACGGACAGTCGGACGGACGGACGGACGGACGGACGGACGGACGGACGGACGGACGGACGGACGGACGGACGGACGGACGGACGGACGGTCGGTCGGTCGGACGGACAGACGGACAGACGGACAGAGACAGTGCAGCTGAGGCCTGTGTTGCTGTGCTCTGTTCTCAATGGGGTTGTTTAAAGGTTGTTGTTTTTGTTTTATTTGAAAGCCAATACCAGGGAGATTAGTGAATAACACATTCAGAGGGTACCAATGTTTCTGCATCCCAAATGGAACCATGTTCCCTACGCAGTCTACTCCTTTGGACCAGGGCCCCTTCTCTGGTCCAAAGTAGTGCACTATAAAGGGAAGAGGTGCACGGTCCTCTGGAAGCTCGTCCTAGTTCACTCCGCTCGCTCCGTTTTCTTCATTAGCTCGATCACGGGGGAGAAAACAAGCTGTCATTGGTTCATGCTGACATTACAGAACACACATGACCACACACCGGCATCATTATGTGAAATGTGGAGCGAACTCTCCCCTTATTCCATGATATACACCATAGGATTCACCAGTTCTGCAGTGTGTTTGTGTTTGATAGTAAAAACTGATGCTACGTTCACAGCAATCTGTCTATCAGCCTGTAACTGGGGAAATATCGTAGGCTATATCTTCACTCCTCAATTCAGTAGGCTATATCTTCACTCCTCAATTCAGTAGGCTATATCTTCACTCCTCAGTTCAGTAGGCTATATCTTCACTCCTCAATTCAGTAGGCTATATCTCCACTCCTTAATTCAGTAGGCTGTATCTTCACTCCTCAATTCAGTAGGCTGTATCTTCACTCCTCAATTCAGTAGGCTATATCTTCACTCCTCAATTCAGTAGGCTATATCTTAACTCCTCAATTCAGTAGGCTATATCTTCACTCCTCAATTCAGTAGGCTGTATCTTCACTCCTCAATTCAGTAGACTATATCTTCACTCCTCAGTTCAGTAGGCTATATCTTCACTCCTCAATTCAGTAGGCTATATCTTCACTCCTCAATTCAGTAGGCTATATCTTCACTCCTCAATTCAGTAGGCTATATCTTCACTCCTCAATTCAGTAGGCTATATCTTCACTTCTCAATTCAGTAGGCTGTATATTCACTCCTCAATTCAGTAGGCTATATCTTCACTCCTCAATTCAGTAGGCTGTATTTTCACTCCTCAATTCAGTAGGCTATACCTTCACTCCTCAATTCAGTAGGCTATATCTTCACTCCTCAATTCAGTAGGCTATATCTTCACTCCTTAATTCAGTAGGCTGTATCTTCACTCCTCAGTTCAGTAGGCTGTATCTTCACTCCTCAATTCAGTAGGCTATATCTTCATTCCTCAATTCAATAGGCTGTATCTTCACTCCTTAATTCAGTAGGCTATATCTTCACTCCTTAATTCAGTAGGCTATATCTTCACTCCTCAATTCAGTAGGCTATATCTTCACTCCTCAGTTCAGTAGGCTATATCTTCACTCCTCAGTTCAGTAGGCTGTATCTTCACTCCTCAATTCAGTAGGCTATATTTTCACTCCTCAATTCAGTAGGCTGTATCTTCACTCCTCAGTTCAGTAGGCTATATCTTCACTCCTCAGTTCAGTAGGCTGTATCTTGACTCCTCAATTCAGTAGGCTATATCTTCACTCCTCAATTCAGTAGGCTATATCTTCACTCCTCAGTTCAGTAGGCTATATCTTCACTCCTCAATTCAGTAGGCTATATCTTCACTCCTCAATTCAGTAGGCTATATCTTCACTCCTTAATTCAGTAGGCTGTATCTTCACTCCTCAGTTAAGTAGGCTGTATCTTCCCTCCTCAATTCAGTAGGCTATACCTTCACTCCTCAGTTCAGTAGGCTGTATCTTCACTCCTCAATTCAGTAGGCTATATCTTCATTCCTCAATTCAGTAGGCTGTATATTCCTCCTTAATTCAGTAGACTATATCTTCACTCCTTAATTCAGTAGGCTGTATCTTCACTCCTCAATTCAGTAGGCTATATCTTCACTCCTCAGTTCAGTAGGCCATATCTTCACTCCTCAATTCAGTAGGCTATATCTTCACTCCTCAATTCAGTAGGCTATATCTTCACTCCTCAGTTCAGTAGGCCATATCTTCACTCCTCAGTTCAGTAGGCTATATCTTCACTCCTCAGTTCAGTAGGCTGTATCTTCACTCCTCAATTCAGTAGGCTATATCTTCACTCCTCAGTTCAGTAGGCTATATCTTCACTCCTCAGTTCAGTAGGCTGTATCTTCACTCCTCAATTCAGTAGGCTGTATCTTCACTCCTCAATTCAGTAGGCTATATCTTCACTCCTCAATTCAGTAGGCTGTATTTTCACTCCTCAATTTGGTTGTGAGTTAGGAGCTGTGACTGGCTTAGCTGTGGTGAAATTACCACTCAGCAGAAATGGGAACCTAGTTATCTAATATGCTAAAACGCAGAAATGGGAACCTAGTTATCTAACATGCTAAAACGCAGAAATGGGAACCTAGTTATCTAATATGCTAAAACATAGAAATGGGAACCTAGTTATCTAATATGCTAAAACATAGAAATGGGAACCTAGTTATCTAATATGCTAAAACGTAGAAATGGGAACCTAGTTATCTAATGTGCTAAAACATAGAAATGGGAACCTAGTTATCTAATATGCTAAAACGCAGACATGGGAACCTAGTTATCTAATATGCTAAAACGTAGAAATGGGAACCTAGTTATCTAATATGCTAAAACATAGAAATGGGAACCTAGTTATCTAACATGCTAAAACGCAGAAATGGGAACCTAGTTATCTAACATGCTAAAACGCAGAAATGGGAACCTAGTTATCTAATATGCTAAAACGTAGAAATGGGAACCTAGTTATCTAATATGCTAAAACGCAGACATGGGAACCTAGTTATCTAATATGCTAAAACATAGAAATGTGAACCTAGTTATCTAATATGCTAAAACATAGAAATTGGAACCTAGTTATCTAATATGCTAAAACATAGAAATGGGAACCTAGTTATCTAACATGCTAAAACGCAGAAATGGGAACCTAGTTATCTAACATGCTAAAACGCAGAAATGGGAACCTAGTTATCTAATATGCTAAAACATAGAAATGGGAACCTAGTTATCTAACATGCTAAAACATAGAAATGGGAACCTAGTTATCTAATATGCTAAAACGTAGAAATGGGAACCTAGTTATCTAATATGCTAAAACATAGAAATGGGAACCTAGTTATCTAATATGCTAAAACGCAGACATGGGAACCTAGTTATCTAATATGCTAAAACGTAGAAATGGGAACCTAGTTATCTAATATGCTAAAACATAGAAATGGGAACCTAGTTATCTAACATGCTAAAACGCAGAAATGGGAACCTAGTTATCTAATATGCTAAAACGTAGAAATGGGAACCTAGTTATCTAATATGCTAAAACGCAGACATGGGAACCTAGTTATCTAATATGCTAAAACGTAGAAATGGGAACCTAGTTATCTAATATGCTAAAACATAGAAATGGGAACCTAGTTATCTAATATGCTAAAACGTAGAAATGGGAACCTAGTTATCTAATATGCTAAAACATAGAAATGGGAACCTAGTTATCTAATATGCTAAAACGCAGACATGGGAACCTAGTTATCTAATATGCTAAAACATAGAAATGGGAACCTAGTTATCTAATATGCTAAAACATAGAAATGGGAACCTAGTTATCTAACATGCTAAAACGCAGACATGGGAACCTAGTTATCTAATATGCTAAAACGTAGAAATGGGAACCTAGTTATCTAATATGCTAAAACATAGAAATGGGAACCTAGTTATCTAACATGCTAAAACGTAGAAATGGGAACCTAGTTATCTAATATGCTAAAACATAGAAATGGGAACCTAGTTATCTAGTATGCTAAAACGTAGAAATGGGAACCTAGTTATCTAGTATGCTAAAACGTAGAAATGGGAACCTAGTTATCTAACATGCTAAAACGCAGAAATGGGAACCTAGTTATCTAATATGCTAAAACGTAGAAATGGGAACCTAGTTATCTAGTATGCTAAAACGTAGAAATGGGAACCTAGTTATCTAATATGCTAAAACGTAGAAATGGGAACCTAGTTATCTAGTATGCTAACATGTAAAACACTAAGATAAGCAGGCACCCCTGTCTGTATCCTGAACCTAAAAAAAAGAGTCGAAAGTGGAGCAACATTTTGTCCACTTTCCAATTTGTTGTGTGGGTCTGTTGGGAGGCGTGATGTAAGGGCCTCTGAACACAGGAGTGGTTAACCTTCAGTTAACTGGGCCTTCATCTGTGTACAACCTGTGACTCTCACTGTTTCACTGCAGAACTCTGTGACTTACTGGAGGTTAAGTTTGATAGTGAAGGGAATTAGTGAAAGCATAGAGTATGAATAAGCCAATTCATAATGACTGATTCCAACCACTAAACCTGGAGGCTTGGTTCACCGTGAAGCAGACCTGGATTCACATCGCCTCTGTACTATACTGGATAGTATTACTGATCTGGGACCAGGCTATGAGGTTAGTACTGATCTGGGACCAGGCTAAGAGGTTAGTACTGATCTGGGACCAAGCTATGAGGTTAGTACTGATCTGGGACCAGGCTATGAGGTTAGTACTGATCTGGGACCAGGCTATGAGGTTAATACTGATCTGGGACCAGGCTAAGAGGTTAATACTGATATGGGACCAGGCTATGAGGTTAATACTGATCTGGGACAAGGCTATGAGGTTAATACTGATCTGGGACCAGGCTAGGAGGTTAATACTGATCTGGGACCAGGCTAAGAGGTTAATACTGATCTGGGACCAGGCTATGAGGTTAGTACTGATATGGGACCAGGCTATGAAGTTAGTACTGATCTGGGACCAGGCTAGGAGGTTAATACTGATCTGGGACCAGGCTATGAGGTTAATACTGATCTGGGACCAGGCTAGGAGGTTAATACTGATCTGGGACCAGGCTAATAGGTTAATACTGATCTTGGACCAGGCTATGAGGTTAGTACTGATATGGGACCAGGCTATGAAGTTAGTACTGATCTGGGACCAGGCTAGGAGGTTAATACTGATCTGGGACCAGGCTAAGAGGTTAATACTGATCTGGGACCAGGCTAAGAGGTTAGTACTGATCTGGGACCAGGCTATGAGGTTAGTACTGATATGGGACCAAGCTATGAGGTTAGTACTGATATGGGACCAGGCTAGGAGGTTAGTACTGATCTGGGACCAGGCTATGAGGTTAATACTGATCTGGGACCAGGCTAAGAGGTTAATGCTGATCTGGGACCAGGCTAAGAGGTTAGTACTGATCTGGGACCAGGCTATGAGGTTAGTACTGATATGGGACCAGGCTATGAGGTTAGTACTGATATGGGACCAGGCTATGAGGTTAGTACTGATATGGGACCAGGCTAAGAGGTTAGTACTGATCTGGGACCAGGCTATGAGGTTAGTACTAATATGGGACCAAGCTATGAGGTTAGTACTGATATGGGACCAGGCTAGGAGGTTAGTACTGATCTGGGACCAGGCTAGGAGGTTAATACTGATCTGGGACCAGGCTAAGAGGTTAATACTGATCTGGGACCAGGCTAGGAGGTTAGTACTGATCTGGGACCAGGCTATGAGGTTAGTACTGATATGGGACCAGGCTATGAGGTTAGTACTGATATGGGACCAAGCTATGAGGTTAGTACTGATCTGGGACCAGGCTATGAGGTTAGTACCAATATGGGACCAGGCTAAGAGGTTAATACGATATGGAAGTAAAATCATGGAAGTCTATCGCCAAGCTGATTCATGATCACTGAAGCCAACCTCTAACCTAATAGCTCTGAATGTGTCTTCCCCCAATGAAAACCTTCCTTTTACATTTCATTAGCTTCATGAATTACAATTCTAATAGAATTCCTCTTTTCACATCTATCAGATCTCTGTTTGGGGATTGGGCTCTCAACTGGATTGGTCATGCTAGATTACTAACCCATGCATATTTAGCCAGCACACACATCAATAATTTAATCCAGCATGCCAATGTGGAATTGTTTACAAAATGTGATTTCTTATGCATTTGATCGCTCTCTTCAAAGCCTGAGTCAACTATCAACACAAAGACCATGTATTATCATTTGTACAAAGTGTGGTAGCCTGGTCCTAGATCAGTTTGTGCCATATACTCCTATAGCCATCGTCATGCCAAAGGACCAGGCTACCACAATTCCACATTGGCATGCTGGATTTAAATTATTGATGTGTGTGCTGGCTAAATATGCATGGGTTAGTAATCTAGCATGACCAATCCAGTTGAGAGCCCAATCCCCAAAACAGAGATCTGATAGATGTGAAAAGAGGAATTCTATTAGAATTGTAATTCATGAAGCTAATGAAATGTAAAAGGAAGGTTTTCATTGGGGGAAAGACACATTCAGAGAGTCAATGTGAGAGCTTGTCAACTTCTTTGGGGTTCTATTCCACCGGAATGCTAGAATGTTCAAATTAATTCTTTCAAGAATACCGCTGTCCAAAAAAATATATATTCGAAAAACCAGGCGTACATTCCGCTGCATATGAACCTGAATCTATTAGACTGTATGGAACGATGAGAGATGTCACGGCTACCGCTGGGCCTGTCAATAAATGTCTCATATATATTGAGACAAATTACAAATGTCTGCGAACGGTCTTAGCTCAGTACCGAGTGGCTGTGGGTGTACATTATAGAGGCACAGCACCATCCCTCAAATGGAAGTGTCCCTCCCTGACTGAGAGAGAGAGAGAAGAGAGAGGCATTTTGTGTGTGTGTGTGTGTGTGTGTGTGTGTGTGTGTGTGTGTGTGTGTGTGTGTGTGTGTGTGTGTGTGTGTGTGTGTGTGTGTGTGTGTGTGTGTGTGTGTGTGTGTGTGTGTGTGTGTGTTTGCGTGCGCGTGTGCATGCATGCGTATGTACATGAGTTTGTGCATGTGTTTGTGTGTTTGTGTGTGTGTGTGGCGTGTGGGGTGGGGTTGGGGGGGTTGTGTGTGTGTGTGTGTGTGTTTGCGTGCGTGTGTGTGTGCATGAGTTTGTGTGTATGCGTGTGAGGGAGGCAGCTCACAGAGAGACTGAATTAGCCTGTTACTTCAGGCATATTGTCAGTTACATTAGGACATGACCTCTACAGTATTACTACTCTCTGGGTCTACATTCATACAGTGGCAGTATCAGAGTTCCTATCGATACTGTAAACTACTGTACAACTACTGAATATGTGATACATAGGCTGGGCCCAGGGGAATAAATAATCAAATTGTCCACTGGTGTGTATGGTTAGTGGATATACAGCCATATTTAGACTAGTGTAGGACTATTTTTTATTACATTTTCTATTTAACCTTTATTTAACTAGGCAAGTCAGTTAAGAACAAATTCGTATTTACAATGATGGCCTTGGAACAGTGAGTTAACTGCCGTGTTCAGGGGCATTGAATATACAGCTGTACAGCTGTATATATTAGTGAATATACAGCTGTATCTATCTAGACTAGTGTAGGACTATTCGTGAATATACAGCCATATCTAGACTACTGTTGGACTATTAGTGGATATACAGCCATATTTAGACTAGTGTAAGACTATTGTACACAGCAAATACTGCTCAGAGTCTGGTAACGCGCCTCATGTCTCTGGTGACTGGAGTCTTTGGCAAATTTTGGGGCTTTTCTCAGACACTGCCTGGTACGTACGTCCTGGATGGCTGAGCACTCGCCCCCAATGATGCGCTGGGCCGTCCGCACTACCCTCTGTAGGGCATTCCGGTCGACGGCGGTGCAGTTGCAATACCGGACGGTGATACAACCAGTCAGGATGCTCTCAATGGTGCAGCTTTAAAAAGTTCCTAAGGATCTGAGGGGCCATGCTAAATCATTTCAGCCTCTTGAGGGAGACAAGGCATTGCCATGCCTTCTTCACGACTGTTCTGATGTGAGAGGACCATGTGATGTGGACACCAAGGAACTTGAAGCTATTGACCCTCCACTACTGTGGTGTTGTTGCCTACTCTCGTCACCTGAGGCCGGCCCGTCAGGAAGTCCAGGATTCAGTTGCAGAGGGAGGTGTTCAGTCCCAGGCTCCTGAGCTTGGTGACGAGGTCGTTTTCATTAAAACATCACAATATGTTCAATTTGGCTGCTGGGGGTGCAAGGAGACCCCTAGCTCCACTAAAAGCATTGCCTACTTGCCATTTTCAAGTGATTGTTAAATATATCTTATAACTGTTTGGTTTTAATATCATCACCTGTCAGAACTACACATTTCCGATTATTCCACGCAAAACATTTAAACACATTTAGCTCTATCATCAGAGTTATACAGCAAGTAAATTAAGGCTTTTTATGATCAGTAAACATCAATGATCGTGTAATTTCTGATTCTTGAAGGTACCTATTGTCACGAATCCCGCCGAAGATGGTGCCTCTTCCCGTTCGGGCGGCGCTCGGCGGTCGTCGTCGTCGCCGGCCTACTAGCTGCCACCGATCCCCTTTTCTGTTTCATTTAGTTGTGTCTGATTTGTTGCACCTGTTTTGTGTTTAGGTTTGATTGTGGGCTATTTAAACCCAGTTGGCCCGCGGACTTTTGTGCGGGCTTGTTTTTCTGTTTGTGATGTTTCGTTTATTCTTGTGGTGTCTGTTCCTATTCAGTTTAGTCATGTTTGTTTGGACTGGGACTTTACGCGCCCTTGTGTGTGTGGCGTGACCGTCTCTCTGGTATTTTGGAATATTAAATCCACGTCCTTTTTGAACTACCCTGCTCTCTGCGCCTGACTCCTTCACTCACCACTTTTGAAATCCTGACACCTATCAATTTGGCAGGTAGCTAGCTAAGCAAACAACATCATTTAGCTTGCTTCATTAGAGATTAGGCTTTTGGAAAGAGCTTGACATCGGAAAGTCCTTGTCTTGGTAAAGTTGTCAGTCAGACTATTGTCAACATCTCCTTTATAGATGGCAAGCAAATCAAATAATGTTTGGAATGAGCCATCTAGTTCATCCCCTGAAAGTTAGCTTGTTAACTAGCCATATTGACGTGAACTGTTATTAGTTAGCTAGCCATATTGACGTGAACTGTTATTAGTTAGCTAGCCATATTGACGTGAACTGTTATTAGTTAGCTAGCCATATTGACGTGAACTGTTATTAGTTAGCTAGCCATATTGACGTGAACTATTATTAGTTAGCTAGCCATATTGACGTGAACTATTATTAGTTAGCTAGCCATATTGACGTGAACTGTTATTAGTTATCCAGCCAATTTGACATGGTCCTTCAATCAATGTAGTCTATATCACGTCTGTCAGCAGCAATCGTAATTAAACACTCTTAAAAATAATGTTGAAAATGGGATTCTTTTAGCTAACTTCGCTAGTTAGGCCTACATTGTTTGGAGAAAAAAAGTGCATTAGGTCTACTAACCACTATATATTTAGCCAACTGTATAAAGTTTCTACCGGTAGCTTGCAACGTAAATATTATCAGCTTATTGTACTATGGAAAATGGGCCCTTCTGCTGCTTGACAGGCATAACCCACAAAAGATGGGACATGAACCTAAACCACTCATTCTTGTCAGGTACAGTTCACTTTAATTGTATACCTGTCACGAATCCCGCTTCCTGAGTCTGGGTTTGCCTGTGTGTCTGTCCTGGAGTGTGTTTCAGGTGTCCTGGAACGCACCCTGTCTGGTTGCCGGGCGAATTAGCTCATTGGGAGATTGATTTCACCCGCACCTGTTTCCCGTCAGTAATCTGCACACCTGTCCTGATCATCATCTCTACCCTTCAAAAGCTCTGACCTGACTTCCATTCCCTGCCGGATCGTTAGCCATGAACAGTATGTTGTGCCTGAGTACCAGACTCCAGTTGGATAGTATTTGTTTTGTTGTTTTCATTTACGTATTGCTTGCCTTGAACTTACCTCCGTTTGTTTTGCCATCAGTTACTCACCTGGATCATTCTCTCCATTCCCGCCTGGTTGACAGAGGATTCTACTACTACATTGGATTCACCTATTTCCTCTCATCTACTCACCACCGCTGCCCGCTACGCCATCTGGATATATCTACCTTTTCACATTTAACTGTAAATAAATACTCACCTTCTTCCTACGCTCCTTGTCCTGGTCTGCTTCTGGGTTCGATCTTGAAAGATCGTGACAGAACGATCCGGCCAGTAATGAACCCAACGGACCTGGACTCCGTTTGCCATGCCATTACCCAGCAGGGGAAGACATTGGGACAACACAATACGGCGCTACAGGAGATAGCGAGTTCGATCCAGAACTTATCTGCTAGCTTGACACAAGTCCAGGATCAGCTCAGTTTGCTGGCGATTCATTCACCACCGGTTTCACCCATCTCACCTGCCGTGTCTGGAGCGGTGTCTTTCCGTGAACCCAAGGTACCGACGCCTGATAAATATGAAGGGGATTTGGGAGGATGCCGTTCGTTTCTTATGCAGTGTGGGTTAGTGTTTGATCTACAGCCCCATTCTTACGCCACTGACAAGGCTAGGATAGCCTTTGTTATTGTACTGTTGCGTGGAAGAGCTCTGGAATGGGCTTCAGCCGTTTGGGAACGACAGGGAACCTGCACGGCTTCATATCAGGAGTTCACAGGAGAGATGAGAAAGCTTTTTGATCATCCAGTCCGAGGTAAGGATGCAGCTAAACGTTTGTTCTCTCTTCGCCAAGGAGATCGCAGTTTGGCAGATTTTATGATTGAGTTCAGGACATTGGCTGTGGAGAGTGGTTGGAATGAGGAGTCACTACAAGCGGTTTTTTACAAGGGGTTGTCAGAGGAACTCAAGGACGAGCTGATATCTTATCCAGAGCCTAGTGACCTGGACAGCTTGGTCGCTTTATCTATGCGGGTAGATAATAGAGTCCGAGAGAGAAGGAGGGAGAAGCAGTGGGGCCCATCCAATCATTCTGCAACTCGGTTACCATTCGGTTCAGGAGGTGAACCAGGGCGTATTGATCATTGTTCTCCACACGGGATTAGTGGAGGAGTCTTGCCACCAGATTCTGAACCAATGCAAGTGGGGCGACACGGGCTAACTAAGGAGGAGCGCCAACGTAGACGTGAGACCAATAGCTGTATCTACTGTGGTAGATCGGGACATTACATCTCCGCTTGTCCACAGCGCCCGTTAAACTGCCCGGCTCGCTAGTGGTGGGAGTAACGTTAGCGAGCCAGATTCAATCTCTTAAGGATCTTGTCAGACCCCGTTTTCCTGCGACCCTTATGAATAAGGATCAGAATTTTGACATGAACGCTTTTATTGATTCAGGTGCCGATGGCAGCTTTATGGATGCCGACTTGGTGGAACAGCTGGGGCTTTCCAAGGAGCAATTGCCGGAAGCCATTGAAGCAACCACTCTGAACGGCAGTAGTCTGGCACGGATCACTATGAGGACTGAACCGGTTAAGATGTTGGTGTCGGGAAATCATTCAGAGTTTATCTCTTTCTTCATTTTGTCCTCGCCCCATGTTCCTCTGGTTCTTGGTTACTCCTGGCTGAAGGAACACAATCCCTCGTTTGATTGGGTGACAGGGAAGGTAACTAGTTGGAGCATTGAGTGTCATGCTAACTGCCTTAGGACGGCCTGTTCTCCTGCTATTTCCAGTCAGGTCAGTGACTCTGCTCCTCCTGATTTGTCCCTGGTTCCAGAAACCTATCACGAGTTGGGAGAAGTATTCAGTAAACAGAAGGCTTTGTCCCTTCCTCCCCACCGACCTTATGATTGTGCGATTAATCTGTTTCCTGGATCTGCCTTTCCCAAGGGACGGTTATACAGTATCTCTCGACCGGAACGTGAGGCCTTGGAGACCTACATCAAGGAGTCTCTAGCTACTGGTCTCATTCGGCCATCGTCATCACCTTTGGGAGCAGGATTTTTTTTTGTGAGCAAGAAGGATGGCTCTCTTCGACCGTGTATTGATTATCGGGGTTTGAATGATATTACGGTTAAGAACAAGTATCCCCTGCCCTTGATGAGCTCGGCTTTCGATTCCTTACAGGGTGCTACGGTTTTTACGAAGCTTGATTTACGTAATGCTTATCATTTGGTTCGGATCAAGGAGGGGGACGAGTGGTTGACTGGGTTCAATACTCCGATGGGACATTTTGAATACCAGGTGATGCCGTTTGGACTGACCAACGCTCCGGCGGTGTTCCAAAGTATGGTGAATGACGTTCTGAGAGATATGATTGGTATTTTTGTGTTCGTTTACCTGGATGATATCCTCATCTTCTCAAAGGAGCTTTCTAGCCACGTTCTGCATGTCAAGCAGGTCCTGCAGCGGTTATTGGAGAACCGTCTGTTCGTGAAGGCTGAGAAGTGTGATTTTCACGCCCACACAACGTCCTTCCTCGGGTACATCATATCCAGGGGAGAGATCAAGATGGACCAAGAGAAGGTTCGGGCAGTTCGGGATTGGGTCCAGCCCGGTACAAGATTGCAGCTCCAGAGATTCCTGGGGTTTGCGAATTTTTATCGGAGGTTTATCCGTGACTACAGCCGGGTGGCTGCACCTTTAACTGCCCTGACGTCTTGCACCAGAAAGTTCTGTTGGACTCCTGAGGCAGACCGAGCATTTCTGGACCTGGGTCGAAGAACGGGAAGGCGGACGCCTTGTCCCGGATGTTCTCTAAGACGGAGGAGAGTGGGGTCAAGACTGAGACGATTCTTCCCCAGAACGTGGTCGTGGGAGCCGTTACATGGAGGATAGAGGAGGATGTGATGGCGGCCCTTCGGACGCAACCCGGCCCCGGTAACGGTCCACCCGGTCGGTTGTTTGTACCCGAGTCGGTCCGTTCTGCTGTCCTTCAGTGGTCCCACGCCAGCAAGATAGCTTGTCACCCTGGCGTTGCTCGGACTATGGCATTACTGCGCAGACGTTTTTGGTGGCCTGCCATGGGAGAAGATACCCGGAGGTTTGTTGCCGCATGTCCTGTTTGTGCCCAGAACAAGAGTACCAATCGGCCCAGCTTTGGGCTTCTTCACCCCCTACCTATTCCTCGGCGACCTTGGTCGCATCTGGCCCTGGATTTTGTCACGGGATTGCCCCCTTCTGTTGGGAACACGGTCATTCTGACCATTGTGGACAGATTCAGCAAGTTTGCTCATTTTGTTCCTCTCTCCAAGCTTCCATCGGCTACGGAGACGTCCGAGATCCTGGTCAGGGAGGTTTTCAGGGTTCACGGATTGCCCAGTGACATTGTGTCTGACCGTGGTCCTCAGTTTACCTCTGCTGTCTGGAAATCCTTCTGTTTGGCCATTGGAGCTACAGTCAGTCTCACTTCTGGATTTCACCCACAATCTAATGGTCAAGCGGAGAGAGCCAACCAGAAGATGGAGTCCACGCTGCGTTGTCTTGTCTCCTCTGATCCCACCTCTTGGTCATCTCAATTACCCTGGGTTGAGTATGCCCATAATACCCTTCCTTCATCTGCCACTGGGATGTCCCCCTTCCAATGCCTTTACGGATACCAACCTCCTTTGTTTCCTTCTCAGGAGAGGGATCTCTCGGTTCCCTCTGTCCAGACCCATATTCGTCGTTGCCACCGGACCTGGCATCGGGCCAGGAAGGCTCTCCTTAGAGTTTCTGACCGGTATCAGATACAGGCGAACCGTCGCCGTATTCCTGCCCCAGCTTATACGGTTGGAGATAAGGTTTGGTTGGCTACACGGGATCTTCCTCTACGGACGGAGTCAAGGAAGTTGTCACCTAAGTTCATTGGTCCGTTTGTAGTGGAGAGAATCATAAATCCTGTGGTGGTTCGACTCAAGTTGCCTGCAACACTTAGAGTGCATCCCACTTTTCATGTCTCCTGTCTCAAGCCGGTTCACCTCAGTCCTCTGTTGCCTCCTCCTCCTCGTCCTCCTCCTCCTCGGATGATCGGAGGTGGTCCTGTCTACACGGTGCGCCGCATCATGGACTCCAGACGGCGGGGTCGAGGGTGCCAGTATCTAGTGGATTGGGAAGGATATGGTCCAGAGGAGAGGAGTTGGATTCCTCGGCGACAGATTCTGGATGACGACCTGATTCGTGACTTCTACCGCCTCCATCCTGGCGCTCCAGGTAGTCCGCCCGGTGGCGTTCGTCGGAGGGGGGGGTACTGTCACGAATCCCGCTTCCTGAGTCTGGGTTTGCCTGTGTGTCTGTCCTGGAGTGTGTTTCAGGTGTCCTGGAACGCACCCTGTCTGGTTGCCGGGCGAATTAGCTCATTGGGAGATTGATTTCACCCGCACCTGTTTCCCGTCAGTAATCTGCACACCTGTCCTGATCATCATCTCTACCCTTCAAAAGCTCTGACCTGACTTCCATTCCCTGCCGGATCGTTAGCCATGAACAGTATGTTGTGCCTGAGTACCAGACTCCAGTTGGATAGTATTTGTTTTGTTGTTTTCATTTACGTATTGCTTGCCTTGAACTTACCTCCGTTTGTTTTGCCATCAGTTACTCACCTGGATCATTCTCTCCATTCCCGCCTGGTTGACAGAGGATTCTACTACTACATTGGATTCACCTATTTCCTCTCATCTACTCACCACCGCTGCCCGCTACGCCATCTGGATATATCTACCTTTTCACATTTAACTGTAAATAAATACTCACCTTCTTCCTACGCTCCTTGTCCTGGTCTGCTTCTGGGTTCGATCTTGAAAGATCGTGACAATACCACTCAAATATCCAATTAATGTTGGCCAATATTGAGAGATATTGTGAGGCTACCCTCACGTGTCAGAAATGACATGATCAACTGATGTTTATTGATCATAAAGCGTGCAGTTACATGCTGTATAACTCTAATGATAGAGCTAAATGTGGAATAACCTTTTCTCAATAGGGGGTGCTGTTGGCACTTTGTAATAATTTCGTTCCCAAATTAAACTGCCTCGTACTCAATTCTTGCTCGTACAATATGCATATTATTATTACTATTGGATAGAAAACACTCTCTAGTTTCTAAAACCGTTTGAATTATATCTGTGAGTAAAACAGAACTGGAGCTAGAGCAATTTTCCTATGAGGATGTGAGAGTGCTGAATTCTGCTGGCTGTTCTGAGATCCGTTTATAAATCTGCCTGTCTTCTATTGGTTGAGATGCACTGCATATGCCTTCCCCTGGATGTCAGCGAATAGTGAGAATTGAAATGGTGTTTCTAGGCAGATCTGAGAGCTTATAAATGGGCTGGCAACGTGGGGTCCGTCCTTTGTCCTCTTCGCTCTGACGCAGAAAGGACCTCTGGCTGTCGTGATAGAAAGCTCCCTTTATAGCCCTTAGATATACCCGGCTCTGTTTTTATTCGATATAGGTGTTAAAGACATCATGATGTTGTTATATTAAACCGAGTTATATCAGTTTATATCATTATATTGCGATTTTTGGATATTTATTTATGCTGCGTTTTAGGGAGTTGGACACGTCTTTGCCACATGGCTAATGTTTACTGCTAATTCCAACGTTGAAGGCGACAATCTACAACCGAGCAACGATTCTTTTGGACAAAGGACACCTTGCCCAAGATTCTGATGGGAGCTCATCAAATAGTAAGAACTATATATGATGTTAATTCGTTGTTCTGTTGAAAAATGTAAAAATACTATTCCGCCATTAATCTCAGTGCGGTCTCGCTTTAACGCACGCTGTATGTCGTAGTAACGTTAATTTTAAAAATCTAACACAGCGATTGCATTAAGAACTAATGTATCTTTCATTTGCTGTCCAACCTGTATTTTTTAGTCAAGTTTAGGATTAGTTACTGATTAGACTAGGTGCCTCTCCCAAGATTTCTCCCGACATATTGTTGGCAGTTTGGCTACTTTTCTCATTGTATAACCACGATTTGTGCCGCTAAATATGCACATTTTCGAACAAACTCTATATGTATTGTGTAATATGATGTTATAGGACTGTCATCTGAAGAAGTTTTGAGAAGGTTAGTGAAAAAATTAATATCTTTTGCTGGTTTATTCGTTATCGCTATTGTTGGCCTGAATCAATGCTGTTGTGTGGTTGGCTATTGTAGTAAGCTAATATAATGCTATATTGTGTTTTCGCTGTAAAACACTTAAAAAATCTGAAATATTGGCTGGATTCACAAGATCTTTGTCTTTCATTTGCTGTACGCTGTGTATTTTTCAGAAATGTTTTATGATGAGTATTTAGGTAATGCACGATGGTCTCTGTAGTTATTCTAGTTGCTTTGGTGAGAGTTGTGATGGTGGCTGCAATGGTAAACTATGATTTATACCTGAAATATGCACATTTTTCTAACAAAACATATCCTATACAATACATATGTTATCAGACTGTCATCTGATTAAGTTGTTTCTTGGTTAGTGGCTATTTATATCTTTATTTGGTCGAAATTGTGATAGCTACCTATGCAGGAAAAAAATGGTGGGAAAAAAAAGTTGTGTCTTTTGCTATCGTGGTTAGCTAATAGATTTACATATTGTGTCTTCCCTATAAACCATTTTAAAAATCAGAAATGGTGGCTGGATTCACAAGATGTGTATCTTTCATCTGGTGTCTTGGACTTGTGATTTAATGATATTTAGATGCTAGTATTTACTTGTGACGCTATGCTAGGCTATGCTAGTCAGCTTTTTTACTGATGGGGGTGCTCCCGGATCCGGGATTGTGATGAAGTAGAAGATAATCAGAGATGTGTAGGTCTGACTATGCTCATGAAGAGGTGATTATACCACAACCAAATAGTTAACATTAATTTAATAATTCCTTAAAAACGGCACGCTGTTCACAATGGTTTCAGCAGACCTGTGACTCTCCTTGCACCCCAGCAGGAAACTTGAGAGCTTTACACCTTACATGCTGACTAGACTGCTCGCGTGCATGTTGATTGTATCCACCCACACCAGACGTGATCAGGACACACAGGTTGAAATATCAAAACAAACTCTGAACCAACTATAATAATTTGGGGACAGGTCGAAAAGCATTAAACATATGTCAATTTAGCTAACTAGCTTGCTGTTGCTAGATAATTTGTCCTGGGATATAAACATTGGGTCGTTATTTTAACTGAAATGCACAAGGTCTAGTCTGACCATTCAGGTATAATAACACTATCACCTATAGGAGGTATAATAACACTATCACCCATAGGAGGTATAATAACACTATCACCTATAGGAGGTATAATAACACTATCACCTATAGGAGGTATAATAACACTATCACCTATAGGAGGTATAATTACACTATCACCTATAGGAGGTATAATAACACTATCACCTATAGGAGGAATAATAACACTATCACCTATAGGAGGTATAATAACAATATCACCTATAGGAGGAATAATAACACTATCACCTATAGGAGGTATAATAACACTATCACCTATAGGAGGCATAATAACACTATCACCTTCGGAGGTATAATAACACTATCACCTATAGGAGGAATAATAACACTATCACCCATAGGAGGAATAATAACACTATCACCTATAGGAGGTATAATAACACTATCACCTATAGGAGGTATAATAACACTATACTCACCTATACTATACTCACCACTATACTCACCTATAGGAGGTATAATAATACTATCACCTATAGGAGGTATAATAACACTATCACCTATAGGAGGTATAATAACACTATCACCTATAGGAGGTATAATAACACTATCACCTATAGGAGGTATAATAACACTATAACCTATAGGAGGTATAATAACACTATCACCTATAGGAGGTATAATAACACTATAACCTATAGGATGCATAATAACACTATCACCTATAGGAGGTATAATAACACTATCACCTATAGGAGGTATAATAACACTATCACCTATAGGAGGTATAATAACACTATCACCTATAGGAGGTATAATAACACTATCACCTATAGGAGGTATAATAACACTATCACCTATAGGAGGTATAATAACACTATCACCTATAGGAGGTATAATAACACAGAGGTTTAGTAACACTATCACCTATAGGAGGTATAATAACACTATCACCTATAGGAGGTATAATAACACTATCACCTATAGGAGGTATAATAACACAGAGGTTTAGTAACACTATCACCTATAGGAGGTATAATAACACAGAGGTTTAGTAACACTATCACCTATAGGAGGTATAATAACACTATCACCTATAGGAGGTGTAATAACACTATCACCTATAGGAGGTATAATAACACTATCACCTATAGGAGGTACAATAACACTATCACCTATAGGAGGTATAATAACACTATCACCTATAGGAGGTATAATAACACAGAGGTTTAGTAACACTATCACCCATAGGAGGTATAATAACACTATAACCTATAGGAGGTATAATAACACTATCACCTATAGGAGGTATAATAACACAGAGGTTTAGTAACACTATCACCTATAGGAGGTATAATAACACTATAACCTATAGGAGGTATAATAACACTATCACCTATAGGAGGTATAACAACACTATCACCTATAGGAGGTATAATAACACTATCACCTATAGGAGGTATAATAACACTATCACCTATAGGAGGTACAATAACACTATCACCTATAGGAGGTATAATAACACTATCACCTATAGGATGAATAATAACACTATCACCAATAGACTATATATAATAACACTATCACCTATAGGAGGTATAATAACACTATCACCTATAGGAGGTATAATAACACTATCACCTATAGGAGGTATAATAACACTATCACCTATAGGAGGTATAATAACACTATCACCTATAGGAGGTATAATAACACTATACTCACCTATACTATACTCACCACTATACTCACCTATAGGAGGTATAATAACACTATCACCTATAGGAGGTATAATAACACTATCACCTATAGGAGGTATAATAACACTATAACCTATAGGAGGTATAATAACACTATACTCACCTATACTATACTCACCACTATACTCACCTATAGGAGGTAAAATAACACTATCACCTATAGGAGGTATAATAACACTATCACCTATAGGAGGTATAATAACACTATCACCTATAGGAGGTATAATAACACTATCACCTATAGGAGGTATAATAACACAGAGGTTTAGTAACACTATCACCCATAGGAGGAATAATAACACTATCACCTATAGGAGGCATAATAACACTATCACCTATAGGAGGTATAATAACACTATCACCTATAGGAGGTATAATAACACTATCACCTATAGGAGGTATAATAACACTATCACCTATAGGAGGTATAATAACACTATCACCTATAGGAGGTATAATAACACTATCACCTATAGGAGGTATAATAACACAGAGGTTTAGTAACACTATCACCTATAGGAGGTATAATAACACTATCACCTATAGGAGGTATAATAACACTATCACCTATAGGAGGTATAATAACACAGAGGTTTAGTAACACTGTCACCTATAGGAGGTATAATAACACAGAGGTTTAGTAACACTATCACCTATAGGAGGTATAATAACACTATCACCTATAGGAGGTGTAATAACACTATCACCTATCGGAGGTATAATAACACTATCACCTACAGGAGGTACAATAACACTATCACCTATAGGAGGTATAATAACACTATCACCTATATGAGGTATAATAACACAGAGGTTTAGTAACACTATCACCCATAGGAGGTATAATAACACTATCACCTATAGGAGGTATAATAACACTATCACCTATAGGAGGTATAATAACACTATAACCTATAGGAGGTATAATAACACTATCACCTATAGGAGGTATAATAACACTATCACCTATAGGAGGTATAATATAACTATCACCTATAGGAGGTATAATAACACTATCACCTATAGGAGGTATAATAACACTATCACCTATAGGAGGTATAATAACACTATCACCTATAGGAGGTATAATAACACTATCACCTATAGGAGGTATAATAACACTATCACCTATAGGAGGTACAATAACACTATCACCTATAGGAGGTATAATAACACTATCACCTATAGGGTGCATAATAACACTATCACCAATAGACTATATATAATAACACTATCACCTATAGGAGATATAATAACACTATCACCTATAGGAGGTATAATAACACTATCACCTATAGGAGGTATAATAACACTATCACCTATAGGAGGTATAATAACACTATAACCTATAGGAGGTATAAAACTATATCACCTATACTATACCTCACCACTATACTCACCTATAGGAGGTAAAATAACACTATCACCTATAGGAGGTATAATAACACTATCACCTATAGGAGGTATAATAACACATTACTCATATACTATACCACCACTATACTCACCTATAGGAAGGTACTAATAACTACTAATCACCTATAGAAGGTATAATTAACACTATCCACCTATAGGGTGCATAATAACACTATCACCCAATAGACTATATATA